>NC_053450.1:84555590-84713090 GCF_015227805.2 Hirundo rustica
TGAATCGAAGCTACAATCTTTTGCCCATCAGATGTAGGAGTCTCTGAACTCCAGTGATGCATCTGTGCACTCACAATTGCTCTGTTTTAAATGACACTTCTTGCTTCAGGGAATCATTTTAGCTTCCAGAAAAAAAAACTGCAAGAAGAAAGTGAACATAATATTTAGGCCATCTCTGTCCGATCCTCCTGTCTTAGGCCTTATTAGCTGAGGGTCAGTGCTGCAAAGGAGCTCAGCCCCCACTACCCTGATAACAGCTGTCCTCAGCTGCTTGGATCCTTCCAGACCTCCTGGGACCCCCCAAAGTTACCAGGATTTCTGGCTGTAAGGCAGGTTTCCCACAGACTCATGGAGGCAGTTCTCTGCTTCACCCAACTTGCTTGTGACATATGCATGGGGTCTGGGACACTAAATCAGAGCCAGGCATCTTGCTGACAGCTTTGGAGCCACGTTCAGCAGCACCATGCCTAACGCTACAGCATGTGAGGTGAGCCAGGCATATTCCTGGGGACACACAGAGCACAGCAGAGAAATCAGATGCCCACAAATGGCACTAGCAGAGCCTCAAGCATTTCCTACAGATCCCAATCCAATTGCCTAGTGGGCAGCAACACTCAAGGGAGAGGGGAAGTGATGCTGGGAAGCTCCTCTACCACCCCAAAAAAGTTCTGTCCTGCAGGCTGCCTGTGCACACTCACTCTGCTGACCACAGCTCTCAGATTTTGTTCTGGCTCACACTGCAGGCCCCAGCTCTTGTATGAGAAACCAGAAGTGTTCAGGACTTCTAAGGTCCAGGCCCTTTTTGCCAATATAAAAAATTTACCAGCGTGCTGGGAAGATCAGAACAACGCACCCTTTGTATCTCAACTGAATCTGCAAAACAAAGCGTATGTCTTCTCTTTTCCTCTTCTTTTCATTACGGGAAAAAATTATCCGTAACTTACAGGGCATCCAAAAAACCCCTCTCCAACCAAACAAACCCTTAACTTGCATAGGCAAGTACTCAAAAATTCAGGGATGCCAGAACTGAGGCTGCCTGCTCAACACCAGAAGCAGCGAGCGATTGAAATAAAGGACATATGTCCTGCCTCTCTCACGGAGGGAGGACTGCATTCTCTGGCCACGTCGCACTGCCATAAAGTACCTGGAGAGAACAAATGGAAATATTTTCTTAAGCGGCAGGGGAATGACAGGGAGAGGTGAAGCCAAGCAGCTCAGAGCCAGAGAGCTCCAGCCTGGACGCAGTCCCTCCTGCACCCAAGCTCTGTCCCACCGCTTGACCCAGCAGAGACAAAACGAAGTTCTGAGTCCGATTCAATCCCGCCTTGTTCCAGTTTTCTACCAGTTCAACACCCATTATCTGAAAACAAGCAAGCCCTTAGCTATAAAACTCAGATTGCTTTTCTTTTAAAGGAAGGGACAGAGGAAAGAGAAGAGAATAAAGGACCCTCTACCGATAATCGATTGTATGGAAGCATTTCATGGGAGTTGCACTGCACAAAACACAGCAACAAAGCCAACAAAGTGGTTTTGGTCTTTCCTGAACAGATAGAGCAGACGATGCTTTTTATCAGCATCATAAATATCAAGTTATACTGTTTGGAACTTGCACTTGTATATATTTCTGCATTGTGGATGTAGTTATAACAGCTTGGGTTGTCAACTGTTCGGGTCCTCTACTAATTCTGAAACTAAATGCTTACAAACAAGCATCACAAAATACTCTGGCAGCTCAAAGTCACACAGCTATACAGAGTGCACCCTTTATTTTCCTAATCTAGCCTGCCTCCCAATAGCTGACTACTTCACTGAAAAGGCAACTTTTTTTTTTTTTGGAAATTCACAATCCATACATATTTGACAGGAAAGGGTTTGTTTCAAAGTTTCATTTGCTCCATGTTTCCAGTCATTTGGTTTAGCAGAGGGTGTGATTTATTAGAAAAATACTAACAGCGAATAGAAATTAAAAATGCAGTGACCTTTCACTGCAAGGAACAGCACTATCACAATGCATTCCTGATTAGAAAAGAACATCAAACTACCCACATGCTGGTAGCTGAGCAACTGCAAAGCTGACTTTTTGCTATCTACAAAATCATGGGATTTTTTTTTTTTTTTTTTAAATACAGTCAGTATTCATGCTCCCAAGTGGAAAAAGTGTCTGAGGACCTTATTTACAGACTTGGAAGGACAGGCTAATTCCTTGTCCTTGTAGTCAGTTTTAGGAACTTACAGGTTTTTCTTGGCAAATACTCAAATGCAACACTGCTGTCTTGCTCCGACTAGCTTTAGTCAATATGATTTCTGTTAAACTCACCTGCAGCGTGAATCGGGCAATTGTTTGGCCTTATTGCTACCAAACAGCTATTTTAAAGAGTAATCCTTACAGTTTACGAAATGACAGCGGAGGCCTTGGCTTAGATATGCACCAGGAAGAGAGCATTTTCTTAGAAAAGCATAGTTCTCAGTAAATGATAAACCACAGAGCTACTGCTGTGCACATTAAACCACAGAGCTATATTTATATAGAATTAAGGGGCTTAAATCCCACCTCCACCTCCACTCCCCAGCTTCTGCCATCCAAAAGCAAGGATTTTGAGATGCACATCTAGCAGTTGGACTCCTAACACAATCTCCTGACCCACCTATAAGGCATACACATTATAACCACGGGGAACACAAACTCTTTTTCCATACGACTGTTTGATTTAAGGCATCTGAAATGCCTCCACTATTTATTATTATTGATCTTCTGGGCTATGGTAATGCCAAGAAGCCTTACTGTGCCAGCTTCTCAGTAAACTAAGAGTCCCTCCCTCACAGAGCTGCAGTCCAAAGAGACCACAGAGGCATCAGGAGTCAGAGGAAACAAGTGCTCTGATCCCAAACACGTACAGGAGGAAATAAATCAGTCTCCAAAACAAGCAAGCATCCCGATTCAGAAACACACTTCAAAAATGCCCACACTTAACCCTTGGCAGGGACCTAGGGGACTAGTGAACTCCACAAGCTACTGCTTGTCTGGGCTTCATGGAATGTCCCAGGCTCAACCAGTGCTACCACCAGCACTGCCTGGTTGGCAGGGACACTTCATGCTCACTTGATTTTTCCAGTGGAAAGGAATGAATAGCTCTTACAGTGTGTTGGTATCCAAAACTGGTATCCATAGCTGTGCAGCTACAAAAAAGTATTTAGAGAAGCAGCTTCTGTCCTGAGGGAGAGAAAGGCAAGGCTCATGGAATCGGACAACAAAACAGACCATGGGGATGTTTTCCTGTGCCTGATCATAGAGTAGAGTCTCCTGGAAACTAGACTGAGGCACATGGAAAACAAGAAGGTGGTTGGTAGCAGCCAATGTGGCTTCACAAAGGGAAATTATGCCTGAGAAATCTGGTGACCATCTGTTATGGGGCTGCAGCAGTGGTGGATGGTGGAGAGGAACTGACAGCATCTATCTGTTCCTACGCAAAGCACTTAACACTGTCCTGCAGGTTATCCTTGTTTCCAAATTGGAGGCATGGATTTGGTGGGTGGACCATTTAGGGAATAAGGACTGGATGGCTACACACAAAGAGTTGTGGTCATTGGCTCATTGTCCACAGGGAGACCAGTGACCAGTGGTGTCCCTCAGGGGTCGGTCCTGGGGCCAATACTCTTCAACATCCTGTTGGTGACATAGACAGTGGGATCGAGGGTACCCTCAGCCAGCTCACTGACAACAATGAGCTGTGTGGGACAGTCAACATGCTGGAGGGAACGGATGGCATCCAGAGGGGCTGGACAGGCTGGAGTGCTGGGCCTGTGCAAACCTCCTGAGGTTTAACAAAGGAAAGTGCAGGGTCCTGCACATGGGTCAGGGAAATCCCAGGAACACCCATAGGTTGGGAAGAGAAGAGATTGGGAGCAGCCCTGAGGAAAAGGACTTGGGAGTGATGGCTGATTAAAAACTCAACATGAGCCAGCAGTGTGCACTCCCAGCCCAGAAAGCCAATGGAAGCCTGGGGTGCATCCAAAGGGTCATGGCCAGCAGATCAAAGGAGGTGATTCTCCCCCTCTGTTCTGGTGCTATCTCACCTGGAGTGCTGCTTCCAGCTCTGGAGTCCCCAGTGTAAAAGGAGATGGAACTGTTGGGAGGGACACAAAGCTGATGAGAAGACTGGAGCACCTTCCCTATGAAGACAGTCTGAGTTGAGGCTGTCCAGCCTGGAGAAGAGAAGGTTGTATGGAGACCCCACAGCAATTTTCAAGTACCTGACTGGGGACTACAGGGAAGCTGGAGAGGGACCCTTCATCCGGAACTGTAGGGATAGGACAAGGAGTAATGGGCACAGATTGAAAGAGGGGAAATTTAGGCTAAATATTAGGAAGAAATTCTTAGCTGTGAGGGTGGTGAGTCGTTGGAACGGGTTGCCCAGGAGGCTGTGGATGCCCCAACCCTGGCAGTGTTAAAAGCCAGGCTGGACAAGGTCTTGAGCAACCTGGTCTGGTGGGACCCATGGCAGCAGGGTTGGGACTAGATGATTTTTAAGGTCCATTTCAACCCCGTAACATTCTATGATTCTATTATTCTATGTGATAAACAGCCAGCAACATTATTTCTGAGGGATTTTTTTTTTTCACAATTTCAGATAATCAAGAAGAAATAGGAATTAACAGTGCTGCACCTGCACAATGCAACCCAAATCTGGGTGTCAGAAACACAGACTGTCCTCAGGAGAGATTTATGGGGCTGTGGGGCACATCCTGCATTTCTCCAGGCTTTCATGTGTCTGACCCTTTCTTAAGAAACCAGAGGAAGGAGGCAAAGGGCACACGGGTCTTGTCCCAGCACAGTCTTCTTGAAGGCATCTGCTTGAAGGTGGGAATC
The DNA here is from genome assembly GCF_015227805.2 of Hirundo rustica. Classification (NCBI taxonomy): domain Eukaryota; kingdom Metazoa; phylum Chordata; class Aves; order Passeriformes; family Hirundinidae; genus Hirundo; species Hirundo rustica. The sequence goes on from NC_053450.1 coordinate 84,560,458, forward strand.
AGAAGGTAGAGAAGATTCAGCTGAGGCTCTGTTAGTACATTTTAATATTTTAAGAGCAACACAGAGCTTTCTAGATTACTTGAAAGACTTCTATTTAGTCTAGGTTTAACCCTGCTGTCGCACAGCTGAAAGCAAAGAACAGCTTCACTGAAGCACTTGGGGGCAGCGCTTCTCAGAAGTCAAGGGGTTGTGTGTTACCATGAACAAGCCCCACTCAGTCCCAGCTTGCAAGGACTTTGTTCTCCAGCTGACAAAGGGAAGTCAAATAAATCCTATCTGTCAGAAGAGGCTTCAGGTGACCACAGTCGGACAGTTTCTGGCCTCCATTTGTTAGGTGAGTGCCAGGATTCAGCAATAAATCCAGCAGAATTGAGAACTGTCTCAATACTTCAAAAGTAATAAGTAACATACTCTTTGCAGAGTAAGATGGCCACGGGCTGTACCAAGGCCTCAGAACAATTGCTGAGATTTTTCCTTGAATTTATTTCTGAGCAGTATTAGCTGTAAAATGACAACAACCTATATCTTAGTGGTACAGAGTAGTGCAGGACATGCAAATACCACTGGGGCAGGGCCTGTGATAAGCAGTGATTAAGAGAAAAATCAGTTTCCTAGCTCTCCGAGCCCTCAAGAGAGTTAATAGAGCTGTGACCATCAAGGACAGAAACTAAAATGTAGTTATAGGCAGGACAGGGGCTGTATAAAAGCAGGATGGGCAATCTCAGCCTGGCAGTGCCTGCCCATGGTGCACGGGCAGAGCTGGCTCAAGGAGCAGCCCTGAGGAGCTAGTAGTTTGTACCATGATCTAAATAGACTCTGGGCACCACTGAACTGCTTAGTTACTAATTACTACCCTCATTGGCTTGAGTTGGGCAAAGATTTCATGCACTCCTCTCTGATCCCATAATTCTGACAGCTCTGGGAAGAAAGTGGAAAGACTCCAGCAATGACTAGGAAAAAACCAAAACCATTGGGTGACTCACTTTTCCATATCAAACATGATTATTTTGTATCTATAGAGATATTTAATCCCACAGGGACTCCTACATCAAGTTCACTCACTTCATAAAGCAGATAGTAATTTTTCTCCTCTCAAGCCAGCTGATTTGGAGGGCTACCTGATATCAAAGTACGTAGGGTAGAAATGAAGGTGCAATTGGCTGTTTGACCTAGGTTGACCAAGCCAAAATACTACATACTGCAATTTTCAGGCTGCTGAGAAATAAGACAAACACAGGTTAAAAGTGCTTAACTGACCCAGTGTGGAAATAGAAGTAGAATTCTGGTACCAGTGAATTCTGTATTAGCATCGTATTCACTGGCGGGAGGAGAGGAACATTTCTGTCACATCTCAAAGGCAAGTGGGAAAGCAGCCTTGTGCTGGAAATATAAATACTGCTTCAATAACCCTTGCTATATCTAAAAGGGTTTCTGTTTGGGGATAATTATCTTTCTTTCCCCCCAGGCACTGCCTTAAGTAAGTGCTTTGAGTAACAAGGAAAACAATGACTAAAATAGGCACTGTGCTCTCTGTAAGCTCAGAGTGCTCCATAAGCTCCCAATGGGAGACACTTTGAATGAGTTTTATTCCCCTATCTGCACCACCTAAAGTCAGTGAGTGCTCTGTTTCTGCTCCTCCAAGAAGAATTTCACCCATAATATTTAACTACAATGAGCAAATCCATCTTATTAGATATTGGTGGACTGGAAAAATGCCCTAGGTATTTTTAGACGGCAACCTGGAGGACACTCCATATCCCTGGGTTTACTGTGGCTAAGCTCTAATTTATGAAGCAAGAGTTTGGCAAGAAGAACAAAAGCACGTGGACACAGTTATTGCACATCTCATGATCAGTTCTTAAATGGAAAAATGGATGAGATACCTGAGCTTGGAATAAAATTATTCCAGCCAAAGGAATACTCAAACCGAGTGGGTCTTGAAAAATTGCAAGGCATTAAGAAAACATGAAGATACCAGTCTAACGCTACATCACTATATATGACATAATCATTATCATAAGAAGTTTCCTAAGCAAGGAAATACTTGCTTCTCTCATTCAAAACAAATCAGAGTGGAATAAAAAGCTACCTAACAGATGAGCAGCTAAAGGATGGGGAGAGGAATAACAAAATCTCCTGGTCATGGACCCAAAAGTATGAGTTGGATAGAGCACACCACAGAACCAGTTTCAGCTGAGGAACCAAACAGTTCATGCTTGCCACTCAGATTAGCCAGCACTTAACATTAGTTTAAATGCTGCATAAAATTAATGGTGGTGGTGGTGTTGGTGGTGTTCTAGTTTATGTCCCCAGACTAACTGATGATATGCTCTTGGAATTTCTATAACCTCAGAAACTTGCAGATATAAATTCAAAGGAGTAGCTTAGAAACTTTAAAATATAAGTGCCTGGGGAGGTGAGGAATCCCTTTTTAAAAGGAACAGGATTACGCAGAAGAAATGTGAAGAACTGTAAAAGGGAAAGTATCAATGGAAGAGTAGCAAAAGCCTTCCTGATGAGATAAGTTTAGCTATAGAAGGAGTAAAAACACTATCACTGGATGCATATAAAATTTTACTAGGCTGTCACAGACGTCTTGCATACTCACTCACAACCTTTTCTGGTTAGAGCTTCCTTTGTAACAGATGGGTAGGCATGAGGGAGCAAAGTGTTTCCCAAACACTTCTCTTACCAAAAAGTTAAGGCATAAGACAGCAGAAAAACTTTTCACTCTTGAAAGAAACAAGCTGAACAAAATCCTCACCACCACATCACTTTTCAGCGAACCCTACCAATTTTGCACAGAGAGGAGGAGGCAACTTTACCTCTTTGTTCAGGTAGTAACAGATGGGAAAGCTGGGAGAAGAAAAGCTGCCCAGCTGTCTCTGGAAATTTTAGTGGCATCAACAACTTAGTTTGATTCGCCCCCATATCACCAGCTCCAAATAATCCTTCCTTTAGTGTGGCACTGGAGGATCGAAGAAAATCTCACCTCTGTACAACAGCAGCAATTGGAAGGACCTTATTTGGATTCCTCCCCCCAGCTCCACTTTGCGCTGAGAATACATGGCTTCAAGAGCATTCACGAAGGGATTCTTTTCCTCCTCTGGCTTGAACAGTGAATGGCAGAGCTCCGAGTCTGAATAAACAGTGTGGGTGGTGACTGCTCTGTGAGGCCCATGTAAAGGATGCAATCATTTTCTGACTCTGTTCAGCATTAAATCATGTGAAACTAGCTTGATTACCACACATAACATTGACTCTGTTACAGACTATAACGTACCGTGTATCCTTCCCTAACTTTGCAGGGGAAAAAAATAACAATTAATTCTCCCAGCTTCAAGTGTTTAATTGTGTATAAAGTTCATTGACCTCACTAGTTGCTGTCAGATGATCTTGCTAAGGCCTGTGAAAAACATCCCAGGAATGCAGTGATGTGGGCAGAAACAAAGTGAGTTCATGCCACAAAATGCTTTAAATGGAACAAAATCAGCAACCATCCAGAGAGCTCGCACTGAAAACAGGACTTCAGAATAATCGTTGATTTAACCTCACCTAAGCACAGCTAGTCCTTGAAAAGGGGCTATTATAAATCATAGCCTTTAAAAAAATAAATCCTTTAGGGATCCTGCATGTGACTACATGAAGTAACTTTGTTTACTGGGAAATCTCTGCAGCTGACTGGGAGTCAATGTTTCAGAATGACTGGAGAAACTGGGGCATGCAGGAGATAAGCTGCGAAGCGGGGAACGTGCTTTTGTGCCCTGTCCTGTTCTCATTAGGGGCAACTGAAGATAAGTTGTTTTGCCTCCCTGCAACTCAATTTCTTCTTCAATAAAAATGGAAATAGGTCTGCTTATCTACACGAAGACATGCTAGGCTTTTTTCTGTGCGGGGAAGCCACTGTTAATGGGGGTATTATCATGTATTTGACACATATGTGAGCATCCTGCAACATTTTTGACATCTCTCTGACATGCAGCTTCTGAGCTATGTTTTTAAGAAATCTTTCCCTCAATGACCCCAAAGAAGTGTGTTGTGTTACTCATTTCATACATCGAATAATGAATAATGAATGAAGCATGAATTCGGCTGGTAGTGCCCATTAAAATGTAAACTGCTCCTCTTACCTACTTTTCACAATTGACCTATGCGATTTCAGAGGGATGTCCCAGTCCAGTTTTCTAGGGAAGCAGTGCAAGAACCACTGATTAGAGGGCAGCATTTGTTAACCCTACAAATCTTAGCACAACTTAAAAGCATACCTGCCAAATCTCTGTCCAACTGCAAGGCCTTTGGGATGGAAACCAAAGGTACCCATGGGTGTGGATGGCATTTTTACCATCCCCACTTTCATCTCAGGGTGATGGAGCCAGATAAGCCCCATACTTCTCCAGGGCTGGAAACTGAGTTCTCCCCTGCTTCTGGTGTTTCCTTGGGAGCCTCCAGCAGAACCTGACCGTTAAGTCTCAAGTTCTTTAAGTGTGACCAGGCACTTGCAGGGCACTTGCATTCATTTCACACACCCTCCCTTACTGTTCTCATCGTTCCTTCCCTCCTCCTCTCCAAAGGTTGATGTACACGAGGAGGGGACGTATGGCTCATAGACAGTAGAAAAGGGACTGAAGAGCTGGTCTGCAGTGATAATCTAGGACATGCTTTCATTTTATCCAGTAAGTTGCCTAACAGCAGCTGTCTCTTTGCTGGGGGGCACCACTGCCCGAATCCTTTCCCATATACTTCTGATATTTTGCATATCTTATGGTGGCTACAGCAGATAAGCTCCTGAGCAAATAATTCTGGTGAGACCATTTTGCATTTGGTTATTTGGTTCATTTTGGCGATCATAACAGGCTTGGATTATAACTTCTACCATCTGGAATTTAATCTTCTTCACAGACAGCTAAAACCAGATAATAGCCATATTAAATTGTGGATTATGATTTCTCCTGGTATTACGTCCTAAAAGTCTTGCCCCAGAAGGGTATGGGATTAAGACAACCTCTATTATTAAGTGCACTGGAAAAAATGTAGTTCATAATTTCTCATATCTATTTTATCTGTTCATTATCAATGACAATAGTGGCCTTAAAAGACAAGAAAATACTCCAACCAAGCTCTGTAACCCAAACAAAGTGTCTGTGGGAGAAGGGTGTTTAATTAAGTTTTTCTTTCCATTGCCCCATTGCGAGTGTTTGGATGGGAAGGGAGGGAGATGGAGAAGGAAAAAACAGAACATGTGATGCAACTTCATGTTTATGGGAAAAATATTTGGAGGACAAGATATCTATGAAATCAATGGGTTCCAGGCCTCAGCCAGCATTTCATGCTTTTCCCAGATGGTGACATATTGGAATGTTTTCTCAAACAGCAAGAAGCCAAACTGGGGTTTTTGCAGCTGCAAATAGGTAAGAAAACTTTAACCCAATTCCTCAAAAAGATACAAAATATCAAACAATTTTAAGACAACTGTAATATACAGTGACATACCATTCTTCTGGATTGTATTTTTTACTAACAGCAGAGCAAACTACCTAAGTAGTAATAATAAGAAATAGGCTTCTGAGCAACACCCACACATTTAAAAGTAACGCAAAGACTTGGGTTTAGTTCAATCATTTCCAAAGTTCAAGATAAATAATCTGGAACAAAGGACTTAATGTAAGTGCAACCCTATTTTATTACCCAGAAAGCTACACTCCACCAGAATAAACTGAAGAGAAGTCATGGAGTTTGCAGCTTGTCAAAAATGGAGAAGACATTAAACTTGCCTTAGGGGAAACACACGTATATATTATACACTGTGCAGTGCTTGGCCATTAAGATTTCCTCTTACCTGAAAATGCCATTCTCTCTTGTTAGGAAATGAAAAATACAACACTAGTAGTCCAAGAGCAGCTGGTAAAAACCAAACAAACCTAAGAAACCATCTGCATATCAATTCAGAATTTTTTGCCACATTACTCCCGTTCTTCAGTTTCATTTCAGGAAACCTAACACATCCTGCAAGCAGGAGTTTTATCTGAGAAAATCAGGTACTTCAGTCACGTTTGATACTAAATAGCACCTTGAATCCTCTCCTTCTATCTCCTCCCTGCTCTTTAAATCCAAAATGATTTTATCAACCCAGTAGCTAAAATATCCTTGGAACAGCCACCCCTGCTTTGCAGATTCTGAATGCTGAGTTTCTGGACTGTATGAAGAAGGTGGTTGTTATGTCTGATAGTTCCTGACACAATCGACAGCAAAAGCACGTTGAAATTTGAATTAAGATGACAAGTATTATCTATATATACATGAACAAAGACTTTTATTTATATAAGGTTAGTATCTTCAGATAGTATGGAGCTAGAACATTGTTTGGATAGTGGTACAACAATATAATCCTAGCGTTCCCGTGGGATACAGCATGTGTTTCTATCCCTGGTGATTTACGAGCTATTGGACCTTAAAACTGTTGCTGCTTCTTTCCTTTAGCAACCTTTCACTGGCACAGGTCCAGCTCTGAATACAACCAGTCCACAGCCCTTGACTATTAAAAATATTTGGTGCCTGTTCATGTGGAGGTGAGGGTCTGCACAACCCACCCTGCAATGCCAACTGCTGGACTCACTAATACAACCCCCACCACGCAGAGCAGAGACATTCTGATTTACACCCCTTCAGTATCTTATCCACGATCCCACAGCAATCCATTAAAGAAACACCGAAAAATCTAAGAACAAACAAACAAACCAACCCTGCATTCCCATTAAGATAAAAATGTGAAATGAACATAAAATGAAGGGAGATACTGCTGTCACTTCAAGGAGTGAGGATTAAAGGACTCCAGCCTCATCAGATAAGACTCTGGATTTTCTTGTCTAGCACTCTTGTTTTAATCCATTTTCCAGTTCTATATGAAATGAATTATAGCTAGATCTGCATAGCGTTTAAGGACATAAATCTATCCTACAGTGTATTTGAATTTAAAATACACACAGCCTAATATCTTTCATGCCTGAAAAAAATGGACGTGAAATCTCAGGGGGAACAGAGCAATTACCTATTTCAGTCAACGTGTGAAGAATAGTCAAATAAATGGGCTAACAGGCCCACCAGCTGGAAAAATTAAACTGAAAGCCTGCTTCTGAATATATGCATTATATCACCCTTAGCCAGAATGGCTTTAATTATTCTTAAATATAGCAGTGGAATGAGAAATAGGAAAATCTTACGGCCCTTTTCTCCCACAATGGAGAAAGGGATGAAAATTGCCGTCATTATAATTTTTGTTGCCATTAGATAAATGGGTAGTCTTCCAGGTCATGGTAATCCTCCTTGGCTTTTTATATTATCTATTTAGCCCGAGAATCCAAAGATATTTTTTAAGTGCTAGTGGATTCTGTCACTCATACGTCATCTGCTGGTTATGGAAATAGAATTGGGCCCATTTTGCAGGCAGGGATAAACACAGCTCTTGTGTTTGCAGGCAGGGATAAACTAAGTGACAAAGCGCGACACTGGCTGAGCCCGTGCAGTCAGGTCTCTGCTCAGATCATGAAGCCACTCAGAGAAGTCAAGAAAAGGAGGGTGGGATGTATTTTACCTAGCTTGAGCTGCCTTAAAACTGCAAGTCTAAACAAAGTGTTCATGTAGATGTGCTCCCTGGATGATTCATCTCGTTTTGTACCACCTATTTTAGGACTAGATGAATCACCTTTTGAAAGTGTCTGTCAGTTGGATGTCGAACTTTCAGATACCTCAAAGCTATCCTATGCAGAAAAGCATCATCACCTCTGCTAAATACTTAATAAACCCTATAAGGCGTCTCTCTAAGGCTAGTAACAGAAGAGTTTTATCTAGTATTCTTTGACAGAAATTACAAAAATACCAAATGCTTAATTTTCATAATCTCAACAGTTTCTCCTGACAGAAAACAAACAAAAGAGCCACAATGTTTCAACAAAAAATGCTTCAAGAAGAAACTACCACTTTGTCAGGAACACCACACAATTGAAATAAAGTCTCTCAGATGAGATGGTGAGGAAGACAATGTGAACGCATAATCAAACTTTGCAGCCAGGAAAGTAGTTCAAACTATTTTTTCTGTAGTTCTAGCCTGTACATATGTTTTAGGAGGGGCTGAAGTTACATTTGTGTTTTCTTGCCAGTCATGTGCCAGATGGGCTCTTTCTCCAATGTGTGCTGTTTTAAGACCCAGTCTTGCCTGAAACAACATCGAGCTCCTGGGTCAAGCCCACTTTGATGTTACATCTGGACACAAATCTCTGCTGCTTCTGTGCCTGTTGCTCACTTTACTTTTAATGTCCAATTCCAACGAATATGATGGAGCTCAGTACAGATCTAGCTGCAAGAATTATTTGCAGAGATGACAGAGAGTTTCCTCTCTCGGGGAGACTCCCCAGTGAATTCCCATGTGACCAAATCCCTTCCAAGCCATCAACTTAAAAATAACATGTTGGGTTTTGGAAAAAATGTAATTCCAAGGGGTTTGTGGAGCCTCTGGTTTTGACTCTTTTAGGCTGTACTGGTGTTGAGCTTTCAGAAGACTCCTCCAAAACGGGGAAACTTCTAGGCAGCCAGCTCCAGAAGGGGAGGTCTTGAGTACATTGGTCAGGGTGAGACTGAGCCCTTGTAAGGAAGATTTGGCAATGCTGCCAATGTACATGGCAGCCCAAAAGGCCTTCGAAACCCAAGAGACCTATCAGAGCAGACCTATAGACAGATAAAAAGCATCTTTGCTCCCACAGTGACAAGTGCCTCAGGCAAGCCAACAGATAGACTGCCTCAAATTCAAACTGGGGAGTTTCTATTTCATGACTGATTTCACTCTTACGGGCAATCCCCAGGGTAAAAACTTCTCCCTGTTTTATGCCAACTGCTACCAACAGGTTTTAGGGAGGTTCCGCAAAGCTTGGGGATTTTTATTCAAGTGTTTTAAAGCCTACATGATGAAAAACACAGCGACTAAAACTGAAAGCGTGGGCATTCTGCACCATATGTTACTGCTTTGCCATAGAACACTTCAGGGTTTTAGGGTTGGAAACTGGGAAATGATGACCTCCTGCCTGTGAAGTTGCATGTAATTCGTGCACTTGCAAAACTGCACCATTCGTTCTTTGATTTTAGGGGCAGAGGGAAGAGAGGTGGTTTTCTTCGTTAAATCCGTTTCTATAAAAAACATGTTTTAAAACCTCTGAGCAAAAATGGACTTAGTGGATGTGCAGAGGTCACAGATGGACTTTTCCCTTTGCCCCAAAGTGCAGCTTCCTTGCTTTAAGCAGTCAGGTCTTACATTGTTCAGTTGCAAAGCAAAGCTTCTGGATGTGACCTGATGTGACACATACAGCCAGAAAAAGATCAAAGCTCTGGGAACTGCTCCTGTTGAGTTATATGGACAACTTTATTGATAACACGGCACTGCTGATAATAATAAAGGAACAACTCCCTTGCCAGGTGTATGGGCAGGGCCAGTAGTTATGGGTGAGCCTGAATATAGCTATGCATCTTTCCACCAACTCCTAACCTTATAACATCTTCTCTGTATAAACAGCTGACAAAAAATACAGAGGCCCTTCCTCTGCTTAAGTTCTGAAATCTAGAGAAGAGATTATATTACATTTTACCTTACAATGAATTAACTCCTTCTCAGCATGTCAGTTCCAGCGCTGGGTTTGTGAACTATGCTATGACAGAAAAACTGTCAGTAAGCATAATTTGCTGCTAAGGAAGATATTTCTCTAAAAATGCAGCAAGGAGAGGGTGATAAACCCCAAAACATTGTAAAACAAGTTTTACCGAAGTATGCATGTAAGTAAAAAGTGAGTAAAGGGTGATAAAACTGAGGGCACCTTCACTATTCTGGGTGACAAGATTATTTGGGATTAACTTCTGTATTGGATGGATGACTCTGAGTACACTGTGGGTAAGAAGGAAATAATACACATTCCTGTGGCTACAAACACTAAACCAAAAAACTAAACTGTCTGGCTTTATATTGCTAAAACACAGACTTGGGGAAACATTGCTTAAGTTTTGTTGGTACAGACCGTGGAACTAATCTCATCTCTTCCTCAGTGTCTTTATCTCATGCTTTATCTTTCCTTTACTTTCTACTTTTCCCCCTTTTCCTTTTCTCCCACCTTCTTTCCCCACCCAGCATTCCATTTCTTTGTGTCTCAGGTATGGCAAGGTTGATTAGCAAGGAAATCCTGATGCAGTCGTGATGCTTTCCTGTCACCCTTCATTAGTCATTAAAGTTATAAAACCACAATGAATGATACTGCTATTATTAAATAAATTCTGCACAGAGTAGATTTCAATAGCCCAACCTTCCCCTTTACATTCTTTAAGAAAAAAAAAAAAGTTTCCTTCCACTACAGTCCATGGATGGCACAAGAACATCTACAGATCTAGAGATGATCTCTGAACATCTTTTTTTTTTTTTTTTTTTTTTTCACTGCTCAGGCTGCAGTGGCAACAGCCCATGAGGTCACCTTGGTGGCACAGGGTGCTCTTGGGATACACCTATGGGGGCAGTCCATCCTCCCTTTGACCCACTGGCATTGTTCCCTCTGTGGGACACTGGCCACTGAGGTGGGCAGCTGCCTCCTGAAGGCTCCTGAGATAATGGACTGCATCCCTCAGCCTGCCTGTATCCATAGGGAGAGTGGTAACCACAGCTTTTCTGCCAGCATCGTGCTGCCATGCTCAACAGGAGGGCAGTGATGCCCCCACCCCAGGATGCGGACAGATATGGGGGCAACATGTTTCCCTGAGGTATCTGGCAAATGACCCAGAACTTAGGAGCCATAGGTGGAGAGGATTTTAGAACTCAATCCGAGGCTTGAAAAAGCAGGCCCTAATATCTCCTCTTTATTTGTTTCCAGTGTAAAGCTGTAACCACACTAAGGCTAGCGAGATAAAAGAAGAAAGAGCAACAAACTGTGTCTACTGCTTCCCCTTTGGCACCCTCCTACCGATTCCATACTCATTTCCATCTGTGCAAAGTGCATGTAAAACAACTTCATCCCTTGCCAGCTAGACATTGAACTGTGGGGTTTGAATCATTCTGGGTTCCTGGGCCTCCTTAGGTACATAAAAGCCTTGTCTGTGCCTCGGGAGGCACCTGCATCGCAGCCTTTGTGTGCTGGGCACAGGGGAAACGGAGCCCGACTGTGGGCATGTGCCAGGCTCTGCCGGGTAAGAGCTGGCATTTTCTACCCAGAGAAGCCTCGACATTTTCACCAGCCACACTGAGTAAATTTTCAATGGTAGAAGCAGGCTATACGTAGTAAAAAACTTCCACAACGTGGGAAAGTCTGTGATCAAAATACACCACAGAAAGACCTGGGTTTCCTAGCTTGGTGCATAGAGCAGAGAGAACAGCACATTTGGAGAATCTTTGAATGCTGAGTCTTAGACCATCCTCAGCTGCAGCACCCAGTGCCTAAGAAAAGGGTGCAAAGGATTGCAGAACATCACCTATGCATGCCCAAGGGGGATGTGCCCGGCAGGACACTTTTGAACAAAGCAGCTCTATGCAAAACAGTCTTTGCTGCATCCTGTTTCCCCTGGACAGATGCATCTCCCTGTCACTGAGTAGTGAGGGGCACCAAGCACTTAACACAGAGAACACTAGCAGAAGAGCATTATGACACATCAGCAATTCCAGGTTACATCTTCCAAAGAAATAAGAAAGGATAACTTGTAGTCTGCTACATGAAGAAGTCTTTCAGCAAAGTTTTTCCAGCTACAGTGAGATACACATAGCTACATACTTACAGTTGAGACACCCGGGAGATAATCTATGTACATATACTTCCAAAGTAGCTTTGGACAAGAACTGGAATTTTCTTCTGCAAGTAGTGTAACAACTAAATATTTAAATGGTTAGAAGGCCAAACAATTGCAAACAAGTCAGTAACAACCGTATTTCTCTCAGTTCCTGACATCACTAAAGACAGCTGTAAGACAGGAGCTGAGTAAGCCCCAAGTTATTCCTTTAAACTGAACATCCTCCTCCTCCTCGTCCTCATCCTCCTCGTCCTCCTTCTCCTTGTCCTCCTCCTCCTCTTAATATTAATAATAATAATAGTAATAATAATGTTAAACCAACCAACAGCTATATGGAGAAGAAATATGTATACCTCTCTCAGGAAATCTACAAAAAGCCAGTGCTTCAGAGGGCTCACCATTTTTTTCATGCGGCAATCATTAAACACTTCTCTGATAAACTGTTATGCAAACTGATGCTTGATGGAGTTTGGACTAACTAAATAGTCTTGTGTCAGAGTCAGACTCATAGAAGAGCCTTATATGGGTACCCAGCATCCCAGCTCCCAGTCCTGCCTGCTCAACTGGTGCTGTGTCCTGCAGACAATCCGTGACCGCTGGCACCCTCACAAGCCCACAAGTCGCGAGTAATGGCCGAGAAGGCTAATCAGAGCCAGCCAGCAGAGTGTCGTGGTGCGAGGCTGCTGCCCTCCCCAGCCAAGGAGGGAGATGGGTGCAGGGGCCATGGGGAACCACATCATACGAAGGAGGAAGCCAGGCACTACAGATGTCCCGCCGGGACAACGACACAGTGTTCCTGCTCCATCCCGAGTGCAAACGTGGTTTGTGAGCGTTCAATGAAATTGTTTTTGTATACAAAGAGGATTTCAGCTGCTGTGAGGCAGATGGAAGGCGCTTTTGGCCGCGCTGAAATGTCTGGTACTGCCTGCGTTCGGAAGCATGCACGGGGCAAGAACAAAATACACTACTGTGCAATGTAAGTTGTCTGGTAAAAAAATTAATTCAGCACAGAGCTATCTGAACTACAGGAAAACAAGGAGGAGTGGATGGCTTACCCTGCTGCTCTGCCCGTTCCTTTCTCTTAGAAGAAAGAGAGCTGCTCACACGGCTGATCGTGAACCTGGGCAACTCAAAGAAAGGTGAGGGGGTGGCAAGTGTCAGAGGGCAGCAACAACCACGAGGAACTTCATTCAGCTGAGTTTCAACTTGGAGTTAGAGAGCAGAGCGAGCAGGGAGCACCTACAAACGGGGAGCCTTTGCCTTCGGCAGAGCACCGCTCACCTCCGGCAGTCGCTGGCAGCAGCTCTTCTCCCTGGGCTGGGGGGAGGCACTTCCAGCCAGTGACTCCAGCTCCCCTCCCTCAGCTCTCCTTTCCCCCAGGAGCTGAACTGCTTCTGCATGCATTTCAGGGTGGCACAAAAAACAGGTGAGACAAAAGGCAGTCCTGCTTTCAGAAAGTTTGAGAGACTCTTTACTATACCAGCTAGTTCATCTACTAGGGTGATTACATCACTTAAATATCTGGTTTGCTAAACTCTTTTTAATTGGGAAAGTGCTTTTCTTTTAAAATTTGCAGGTCTCCATAGATCATTTACCTTCCAATACCCCATGCCTGTTAAAAATCTTTCTCCCAACCTGGTTTTGTATGGTGCTAATGTCAATCCACATCAAAGTCCACAGGAATTCTACACATGTGAATCCAAGTTTAAGCAAGAAAAAAAATAAAAGGGGGGGCTCAGATTTTTATTACGTGAATTTTATTGGAACATTCCCTTCATGTCCCTACATACAGAAGAGCGTCTGGATTGAGTTACAGCTGCATTTACTCCCACACATCTGCTCCCTTATTGTTATAGTTACCTTTTCTCAGGGGATTTAAGAAACTGCCCCCCCGAAAAAAAGCCCTTCACCTTTAGGTCCAGGACGACAAAGATCAAAAAGCCTTCAGCATTCCTGCACCATGACATGAATTATGCTCTGCAGCAGTTTAAAAATTGCTTTTCTAATTCGAATGCTGCTGCCTGACCGCTGGGTTTCCAACAGCGACGCGCAGCAGGGCCAGTGCCCTCACTCTCCATTGTAGGTGTGCAGCTTTGCTTTATAACCCACAGCACGTCTGTGACTGGTGTTTCACATGGAGGGGTGTGAGGCAAGGTATAGCAAATCTCCCTAGCAACAAACAAAGAAACAGAAAAATAAACTTTGGATGCACAACATTCAATTGATTTCACAAGTTGCTGGGCTGGCTGTGTGATGGAAAGCAATCGGAGGACAGCTGAGCCCGCCAAGAGGGGATGCCAGCCAGATTAAAGGTACCCAGCACTTAGAAACATAAGGGCCCAATTGTGTCAGAAAAATAATTTTAATAAAATAATACAGTATGAAGCAAGATACTTCCCTGCCTTTCCAATGACTCTATTGTGCAGACCCTCAGGAGAGCTTTGAAGACCAGATTTTATCTTGGTCTCACTGCAAAGTCAAATCCCATCCCAGCTGAGGGCGGGAGAAAAGTCCTGGTTTATTTCAGTGCTAACGAGGATGGGCACTAAATGCGTATGTTGATGGACCTCAGTGCAGGAAGGCAGACAAGGATGCCAGGAACATCAGGAACGAAGCCCTGCAGCGGCACACCTAAACATACACCCTGGCAATGGGGGCTTGGGCAAAGGGGGAGAAACCACTGCCCCGCTGCAGCAATTACAAATGACAAGGCTATTACTGACATGAACAAAACCGCATAGATTGCTCTCATTAGCTGGTTATGGCCAGCTAGCGCACATTTGGGACTGGAACTTGAACTGGTTCACAGACAGACACTGACTGCATTTTCTATCCAGGAAAACACAAACTAGGTCCCAGAAGTAATCATCTTCCAGGGAGACAGTTCAGAATTACTTGGTTTTAAGTATGGGTAGATTTGATTTTGAAGAACGAAACCGGTGTATCAAGAAACTTGTGCATGGCAGGGATAAAGGCTCAGACCCGGGGAGGCACAGCTTATCTGAGCTATCTCCTGATAACCTCACTGGTGAGCTAACGTTACTGGGAGCAGAAACAACATGGGCAGATGGGGTGCAGGCTGCAGGACTGCCTTTGCCCTGCCCACCGTGACAACTGCCCCGGGAAGATGCTAGCTAGTCTCAACAGCAATGTGCACATTATCCTCCCAACCATACAGTAGCAGTCCTGAGACCTGTAAGTAAGGAGAAACAGCGTATTCCTCAGCTTGTAAATTAATTTAATTCCTGAAGTGCACTTATAGAGTAATGCCTGAGGCTTATGAAGGCAAAATGGAGCTAGAGACAGCACATTAGTCTCTGGAGAGACATACCAGCTGTTTCGCATCCTGATGGGGGTAGGGTGGAAAACAGTTGTATACACTCTGCACCGTCCACTTAAAATCAGAATATTTTTCCCTTACTTTCCCATACTATGAAAAATCATATACCTGAATAAATATAGGAAATTAGCAATTCACCGAGATGCATTAAGTCCAAACACTACACCTCTGAGGTGCAATGCTAAAACAGAAATAGCAGCCGTCTCCTCCTACAGAGTATTATCAAGAAATAATGATTCTCTCAGATGAAGAAACAGATTAAGAGGGAAATTAAAGTGCAGATTTAATTTCAATAGTAGCACACCCTAGTCAGCCTGTAAGTAAGCCAATCTCACCACCTAAATTAGGCATCAATGGAGAATTAATGCCGACCTTAGGAAAACGTTAAGCCTTAAGAAAAGGAAAGCGTAGACGAGTGCACCCTTTTCAAATACAAATCTATAATCAACCCTCTCAAAACTAGATAGGGGCTGATGGCAGGCAAATTTAATTTTACAAGTATCTAAAGAGTTTTCATCTTACTGAAGGGGCAGGGTGGGCCCTAAAGCTGGGATCCTATTGCTCCTAAACTTTGTGGAAGTCTAAATTTATATCCAGACATTATGACTCGCCCATATATCTTCAATAAGATATATCAAGAGCCTGCCTCCAGATACCTCAGCAAGTTGAAACACCTCAGATGCAAAACTCATCTATGGATCCCAAGGCTTGATTACCATAAAAAATCTCCTTCTAAAAGCTCATAGTTCATGCTAGGAAGTTCTGCTTTGGTGTCCTCATTTCCACCTCCCAATGAGTGGTGGTTGGTACAGTACCGAGTCAGAATATGATGTCTTCAGCTCAGCTTGAATCAGCCAGGTAAGACACAATGCAGCTGATCGCTCAGAGCACATAATTATAGCATCCATGAGCTGCTCAGAGGATGCTGGCACTGACAAAGTAGGAAAGGCTAAAAGCATCATATTAAAATGTCATAAAACATTTATTTTACATGATTAGAGAAACCGGTAATTAGCATTTTTCTTTTAGTGCTTGATTTTTTATTCCAGCTGCTCTAATCCAGCTTCTTTCCACAGCAATTATTGCCAGGAAAGCTGAATTTGGCATTCTTTTCATGTCCACTTTAAAACCTGCTCTGTAATCTGTCAGTTAGGCAGGTCTCACATGCAGTATTTGAATGTAAGTGAGGAGGGTTTTGCCCTGTAGTCAAATTACGTTTATAGTAAGCCTTAATTGCCAAACACTGAATTGTAGGAATATGTACATACACTATTAAACAAATCATATAAATATGTTTATTCTCTGTTAGTCTAGATTTATCTTGCCAAGGCTGAACCTTTGTGTAAAAGGATTGACCCCAGGAGTGCATATGTCAAGCTGAATTAAGGAAGAGAAAAAAAAATGGAGCCGTATCTAAACTTCCTTAGAATAATAGGATGTTGATTAAATTGTTAGAAAGTTAAATAAACACGCAATTTTTTCTAATTGTCCCTTGAATGCCTCAGACCTCCACTCGGCTGAGCTGCCTCTGAAGGTGAGGAGGAGAAATGGCCCATTGCTGGCGGGCACACAGATTTCAGGAGGCAGCCGCCCTGCCAGAGCTTTCTGAGTGACATTGGGTAAGTCGCTGAGGCCTGGGGCATTTTGACATCTCATTTCCATCAAACTAATTGAGTTGTTGTAGGAGTAAATAGAGAACAGAGCCTGAGACTTCTGCAGCAGAAGGGCGAGCTAAGGTCTGCTTCAATGGGCAGGGCAAGCCGCCACGTTACTCCAGCCAAGAGCCGTGCTGGGGCCCCGGGCTGGCCTCCTGGAAAGCAGGCACCAGCATCACCCTGTCAGAAGCATGACAGAAAACCTGGGCCAGGAAGCTCCAAAAAAAACCAGCCATCACATGGCTTTGGTGTGCACTGTTTTGAGAGAAAAAGACAAAACCCATCAAGTAATCCCCAAACCTTCTGACCAAGAAAGGGTCAGGTGCTATTTAGACTGGGCTAACGTGGCCGTGTGTGTGCCACAGGCATGGAACCACTGCTGTGAGGGGTGGAGAGAGTGTATTTCAGAAGCTTGAGCCATCATCCATCCCTTTTTGGGGTCAGCACTTCTTGGTCTGGCTTTAAAAGAGCAATCTACATTCGTGTTTTGCAAACTGTTTGCCATCTTTCACTTCCCTGAGGAGGCAATATTCAATGCTCAAAGCCTTTAATGTAGCAAGATTTCCTTGGTATTTAAGCTAAATTTTGGCTTTTTCAATGTCATTTCTGCCCCTTCTGTGCTCTGACAGCCCTCATTACGTGAGCTGTGCTAACCAAGAGACAGCGGCTTCAGCCACTCATGGCCTCCACATCACTGGAAAGCCATGCAGCCACGTTCATGTGGCACCATGCTCCAGCCACTGTCTCCACTCCCTAGCAAGTGTGTTACCTTGGGGACAGCCCCACAATCACCCACAGACATGGATTTTGGCCTTGGAATTGACTTAACCTTCAAGCTGCCCTTAGTGGGTATCCTTGGTCAAGTGTAGGGTTGCCTGCATCCCCTCACCGTGACCCACAGCCCCTTAGAAAAACAACAGGCATCTTTCCTCATACATGTCCCTTTTAGCACTCCCCCACTAACCTGCTTTTGTTCTTTCCTGAACCCCTGCAGAGCTATCAATCTCTCTCTGACAAAAAAGTGTCAATTTTTCCAACTACAGCAAAGTCACACAGAAATGCAATAGCATTTCTTGGCTCATTAATAATTCCAGAGAGGTAGCGACATTTTTCCTCTCTTGTTTGATTGACAAGCTGGCTTTTCATTTCATATTAAATACCATAGGTAGACATTAACTAGCTAAACAGAGATACTCTTATTTCCCTAAAATGATGCTTTAAATATTTCAAGTTCCAATCACCTTTCTGGTGCAACATGAATTCCTAATAAAATCATTAACTAATAAATGCTCCTCTTTGATATGTTAGTAAGAAGCCTCAATACGTTCATATGTTGCCATAAAGCTCTTTAATACTACAGAAACTTAGAAAGATGCCTGCATTATTTACTTATAAAAGGATCTCGCCAGCATTTGAGGAAGAAAAACATGGAAATCAATATCAAGGAACATAAACACAAACAAGGAAGATATTAAATTAAGCCACAGTTGAAAAGTTCTTTCTCCAATGAGTACATGGTGTGCAGCCAACAGCCTATTTTTATACTACAGAAAGTATTTAAGTGAGCACATCTGCAATAGGCTTCTGTGGGAACATATACGGGGAAATCTTGTTCGCACAACGCACTCAGGTGGATTCGCGTTTAGACAGCAGACTTCCAGAGCACTGCAAGCGGCTTCTGCCCAACACCCCTGCCACACACCGCTACAGAAAACTGGTTCAGCCCAACTTGCTAGCATTTTCAGGATCCCCCCACATACGGCTGTGGCTTTTCCTACTGCCTCTCTGGTTCTGCTGAAAAGGGAGCGTGACTTCCTACACATCAGCCTTCCCCCACTACTTCCCTGAGGCAAGCAGGCAAAGGTATGTCTTTTTGCCAGATCTTGAGTCTGGTGAATGTATCGGAGGAGAGTGCCTGCCTTGCTCTCCTCCACCACACCCTCTCCTTTTGGGAGCCCCAGGCCCTCCCACACCCAACCTGGCATTCTGGCTCCATAGGAAGGGCCCCCGCGTTACAAGTGGCTTCCCGGCAGCTGAAATTATTCCAGCAGACCCAACTGCAATGCAATGCCCAGAGGAAACAGCAATTCCTGACAGATACCATCTCCTCCTGCCTTCAGATACAATGTCAGCAGTGCTCTTCGCTTATCTTAGTGACTGATAAGAGGAAGTGGCAAGGTAATGTTGGACCTCACAGGAAAAACCTGAAGAGCAAAACTTTCACAGCTGAGCAAAACCAGTCCCTTTTAGTCCCTCTTCTCTTCAGCTTGCAGAAATGGCGAGCTCTGTAAATGTTTTCAATAGGCTGCAATTCCTTTTTGTGCAATTATAAATATTTTAACATATGACATCAGTACAATATGTTTTCATTGTGTTTAGATCTCTTTAATTAGGATGGGGCCTGAGTTCTCCTTGCTGCCTTTGGTACTCGGACTTGGCAACCAAATTTGTTTTGTCTTAACTTACTGTTCTTTCTTTCAGTGCAGAAGGAGCAACATGCACTTTTTTATTTATTGTTCTTGATAATTGGCTTCATTTTCAGTCAGAACTGATCTGATCATCATGGAAAAAGAAATAAAACACATAAAAAAACCATTAAGGGATATTTATCTCCAAGTTAGAAGGGTAGTGAAAATATCCAGAAGGATGAGATAAGTGGTATTCCTAATCTACCGGATAAAATCCCCACTTAAACATCTACAGACGATGATACAGCTTTCAAATGCAACTATTTATGTCCTTTTATTTCTGGACTTTGCACTTAATACGGCGGTTAATTTATAGCAAGCAACGGCAGAATTTACAGGACTGCAATAAACCAGGAGCCCATTCCTGACTTAAAAGAAGTCAGTAACACACTGTCCGTTCCCCCTCCATCACTCGGGCCACAGCTGCACGCTGGGTCCCACCTGGACAATGTCACCAGCTGCAGCACGGGGCCACCCCAAGTACCCACCACCCCTTCTCCCTTGGGTGAGGACAAGAAGTGTGTTCCACCCCCCCAAGTTGCTCCAAAAAGCCCTCAATGCCCCCCCAGTGACAAGTCCCACCACCCCGAAGCCGTACCAGTAAACTTTGGGATTATTCATCCTGTAGCTGGAGCCCCTGTGTACCGCTTAGTAATGTGAGAATTGCCAGCAAAGGGGACTTTCCATGGCTTGTTTAATGTTTCCTGGTAATGGCTTAGGTGACAAGCAGGCCCAGAGGCTGGGCAGAGGGGACTGTTTCACTGGGGCTTACATGAATGTGGGCAGGAAACTTCTGTTTGGGTACGTCTGACTACCAGAATTAGTCTACAACTTTTGCTTGCTTATTTGTGGTCATCGAAATTGAGCTGCTGCACCACATTATTAGTCAAGGCTGATACTAAAACAACTGAATCTCTAGAACATGGAAACAAGCTAGTTAGAGTGAAAGATTACAAATTAGTAAAGTACATCGAGTAAGAATGCAACTCCCTTTGCCAGCCAATACAGCAAGGACAACTGTTTTTTTCCCCCCTCAGCAAGCTGATAAGGAATGCTAAGCAAGGCTCCATTTGCTCTTCAGAGAGAGAGGTTTTTAAAGTAGATTTAAGTGTATTAACTAGCATACCAAGATGCTTTATGAGAAATCCGGGCAATAGAATTACTGAGGTTGACATCCCATTCAAAGTGAGAAATTAAATCATAAATGGTGTTCCCTGCCTAATCCCATTCATTTCAATCAGTACAAGAGCAAAACTTGTCATAGAAAGAAAAAGAACTAAACTATCATGATGCTCGGGGACTTTCTGGTTCTTTACATGATGTCTCCTAGAGGCACCGAGAGGAAGTTTCATCCTGTGATTCAGCCAACTGGCCAAAGGCTGCATGTACCTGGCTCTGATTCTCTGCTCCCTGCCTGACTTCAGGCACATCAACTCCTGGTCATCAGCATTTGCAAGCATTTAAGCAGGACATGGGCTCTTCATGTCTCTGTGTAAGACCCACAGTGAGAACCAGAGAGCCCACCTGGGCACCACATAGCCCTGGAGCCAGGGAACTTGCTGGGTGACCACAACTTCACTTTTCAAAGCAGCTCAACCCAAGGAGGTAGGATCTATTAGCTATGGAGCCAAACCAGCAGAGCACTCTTACCCATGCACAAGACCAGCTTCTCGCATCTAACACGTCTCCTTTCTCTTCTCTAAGCACAGAATGGTGGCTGTCTCCAGGCCAGCAGCTAACATTTACCTAGGGAGTAGTTTTCTCTGCCTCCAATCTGATGGAATTCAAGGTTTCCACTAGCATGGAAAGCAGCCTAAGGATCTGAACCACAGTGAGGAAAAGAGCTCAAGTTTGGAAAAAAGGAGATAGCACGTTACAACAACAGATGAACACCAAGAGCTGAACTCAGTACTCTGCACAAAGTGCCTGGGAAATCAAAGCTTACAGCATGCCCTCCTGGAGAAAGAGCAGTGCTGTGAATGTAATAAAAATACGTGCTCCAGGTCTCTTTGAATTAAAAGAAAGTATTTCACTATACAACATTAAATGCAAAAATATGACATGTGTAACATGAAAGAGATGAGTATTTAAGTTTTAAAATCTCCAACTGTTATACAACTTACATTATTTCTTTTCCTATAAGGATACAAAATTTGTATACATAAGAGGGAAAATGTTTTTGGGATAAAAATGAGGAGTAACATGATCCTCAGTTCAGATCTTCCTCGAAGTATTGAAAGAAACCAGAAGGAAAGCAAAGGCAAAGCTTCCAACAATACTGTAAGTTACTCAGTAAAAGTCTTCAGGAGCACATGTCTTTGAAGTACCACGGGGGGAAGGCTCAATCCTATTACAGCCCTCCTGAGGAAGTGTTAATCTTCTAGACAAAGAAACCAAGGCTCACTTTTTATGAACTCGCATGTACTTTTGATTGCTTCTGGCTTGGTTTATTTGTTTCTTTAAGGCTCATCAAACCTGATTTTTTTCCTGAACCACTAAACCTACAGTTCAACTCAAAGGCAAAGGGAAGCTGCTATGAAAGATCAGGCCGCTTTCTTTAGGGAAGGGTGAATTTATGGGCCTGTATTCTACTGTTACTGATGAAATGCCAGCATTGTGGAAATCAATAAAACAGCCTATCGCCAAAAATGGCACTAGCATTAGGATTGTATTCTTGATTTAGAAATTGCTGGTTATGTTTAAAAAAAAAAAAAAAAAAAAAAGGCAGAAAAGAAGACAAAATGCATGTTTTGTGGGTTCATAAAAAAGGCAGAGTGCTAGGAGATAAGCTATATTGATAAAATGTAATCCTTTTATGTTGGAATTTAAAAGGATTCAAGGTTTATATTTCTGGTGCTTTAGACTGCATTTGTCATAAATAAACCAAAGTTAGTATAACATCGTGACACTGTCTGTTGGTGAAAATTTATAAATCTGCCTGCTTATTAGGATTACTGTTATTACTTTAGGGGGAGGGCAATCAAATCCAAACTCTGGCCTTTTTTTTTTTAATCTTCCAGAGAGAAATGAACTGCTTTTGGTTGGGGATTTTTTTTTTTTTTTGTAGAAAACCAATTACTCCTCTTGACTGAAGCTGAATTCAATTCTTTTTTTGATGTTCTGCAGTGCACTTCTGAGCAGCTTTTGCAAGCTATGACTAGAGTAGAGCATTTGCAGTCCCTCCAACAAAACAGAAAAAATATTTGTAAGCTCATTACTACCAGAATAACAGCACGATACAACTCACACAGTTTGTTCTTGCAGCAATGATAGAGAAAATTCACAGTATGAGCAAGGGGAAAATCACAGTGAACAATTTCTGGTTTATACAATCAGTTAGGGTTGTTTTTTTTTTTTTTTTCGTTTAGGTGTGGATTCAGGTATTTTTCATAAGATACTTTTCATTATCTCCACCTTCTTGCAGAAGGGTGGGCAAGCTGTCACAGAGGGCAGCATGCATCTTACACAAAACTGCATCCCTGCTCAGGAGGCCTTCAAAATGGGTTTAAAGAATTGAAAGAAAATTTTCATTTCTTTCCCTTTTGCAAGGATCAGTGATGCCATCTTCAGCCTTGCTCTCAGTGACCAGGGGATCGGCTGCCTGCTCTTCGCCCACTGTTTCCCCCAGAGCCCAGCCTTGCTCCCAGGCTGTGCATCACCCTGCCTCCCAACAGCAAGAAATGCGGCACGCAGCCAAACCATGGAGGAGGAGGACTTGTGACTTCAACATGGACTCTACCTGGTATGCAACACCAGGATCAAGACTTAAAACCCAGCAACTGCATTTGCTGTGGCACTACTGCTGCTCTGCATGCACACTGCAAGCTGCTCCAGAGTAAGTAGGGAAAAAATGCACCATGGAATTTAATTATTACATTAATTTGATTTTGTTAAACAGCAAAGGGGAATAAAAAAAACATACAAGAGCAACTTCAGACATAAACAAGGAGCGTATCCCATTTTGGACCGGCTCACGTGCTGTGTATGGCACAACATGTAGTTCTCTTCTTTTTGTTTGTTGTTTTCAGTTTAGGTTTTATCCAATTATATATCTATTGTGTGACAGGCCTGGCATGAGAGATCCCATTTACAGGAAATATTTCTGAGATCACAGGCCCTGCAGGCTAAATGCAAACACTGGAGCAGATGGTAACTGATCCAGTAGAGCTGTACCTAGGGGTGCTGGAAGGGGGAAAAGACTTGGAAAGTAAAGCCGCTAACAAAATAACCTCGCATTATTAAAAACTACAACCAAATCAGCCCAGGGAGCGGCTAGGGACCTCATTAAGGATGCCTCCGACCACTGCTGCCGACCTGCTCATGGCAAGGGGCCGGGGGTGGGAGGGAGGACAGGCAAAAGAGGGTGCTTGCTTGTCGAATAACTTGCTACCTGCCCAAGAGCAGAGCAAAGGGGGTGCTCTGCCCACGGAGTAATCGCCACTGAACGGCAGTGAAAGTCGTAGAGGAGAAACAGGAGAGCTAAGAGTGAATCCACTCTTTAACACAGTTATTCCCAGGCTCTTCCTCTGGCACGGCTGGAGGATGCTGAGACCAGCCCTGTGAGACAAATTCCCACTCCTTCCTAACAATACGGTGTCTGTGTCTGGCCAGCCCACTGACGTTCCTTTTCAAGCAGGTGCCCTCCAGACTGCAAAGCCTCTTGGGTTCACAAAGCTGTGCTGAGGTTGGGTCAGCAGGAGGAAGAGCTGACCAGGACAACACGCAACTTCATTGCACAGGTGAGCTCAGGTGGTGCAAACACCACTTATCTTGGGGAACAGTGCAGATGAAGGAAGGAAGCTTGCATCAATATACTCCCTTTCTTGCAGCAAAACCCACCCTTTTGATGATAAATCTTAATTTATACTAGGGTTGTAAAAGTGCTGTGACAAGAAATCACAGCCCTAATGAACCGTACTTTAGCAGGAAAACAATGCAACCACAGACCTGCAAAAGCAGGTAACTCTATTTCCCCATATATTTAAGCAGCATCTATCACAGTGCATTTCCAGCGTTGATGATACTACGACAGTCTCTTAGTATACTGACAAAAACTTGGTTTTGAACACATGAGGGGAAACTCAGAGAGACTGGATGATAAAAGTGAGATTCCAGACCAGTAAATGGGAACAGCTGACCAAAGCCCTTGAGAAACACTGACTCATTCACAATCAGTATTTCAAAGATTGGTAAAAGTTACATCACTTCATAAGGCAGAGTGCAAAATATCAGCTTAAGTACTTCACCTACTTCATTTTCTAGAGAGGGACAAATTATACCGACTTAAAACAAATTAATTGTACTGCTTTATCTTCACTAAGTAAGGTTTCATTATGCTAGCAGTGACCCCTCACCTATGTGGTTTTTGTCACTTCTGTTCTTGTCCCTTTGCTCTCTGTCTGCTTCTCACTCATTCGAGGACTTATCCTTCCATCCTTTAGCCTTCTACACTTTTTCACAGAGCAAACAAGCAGGTTTGCTCTGATTTTCCTTGCAGACGATGCTCCCCAAGCCAAGGGAGTCCCCAAGACTCCTTCTCACAGTGGTCAGCTGCTTTTTTGTTCAAAGCAGGGCACAGCATCCAGCTGAGATTTCCCCAGCGTGGAGTCGCTGTATAAAAGTTTCTTCACACGTCTTGCATCTCACTCCCCTCATGTGACTTTTTCACCCTTTGGAATGCAAAAATAAGCCTTGATTTACATGAGCAGTTCAATTTTACCAGGATCCTCTAACACAAACCTCCCTGCTGCTGCTGAGTCCTGTTTAAATCAAGAGGCCTTCACATGGGTGAAGATGTCTTAAAGAAAGATCTGGATGTAACTCTGTCACAATTATTATGATTTGGTAACATTTAGCAGCTGTGGGTTTTTGCTACAGACATCAGTTTTATAGCTGAAACTGTTCCTTTAATTTTTTTGCAAGAGTGTTTCACTATTTTTTTTGTCATTGTTGTTTCCTGGACTCCTAAATATAGCCAAGTGGAATAACTAGCACCTCTGTAAACTGTTGGTTAAATGCCACAATGAGTTTCATTTTGCTCTCTAAAAGGCCATTTAAAACACATCAGACTTGTAGAGCTCAAAATTTAGGAAATTATTTACATTCTGGGAATCAATTCTAACTATTTCCACAGGCTCTTCTGCCTTTAATAGACGTAAATGCTATTCCCACCAAATAAAAGCGTGGCCTGAAAAATACCAGGTATCAAAATAAATGGCACTTCCAAGTTTAAGAAACGCAATTGAGAAATGAAAACCTGTAAAGGTTGTTCTGCTGTCATGAGGTGTTTTGTTTTGAGAACGTTAAACAGCAAGTAGTCTGCTTTAGGCTTCATAGGACATTTCGGGCAAACTCACTGGTGGCAAATGAAGTCACTGCTGCTCTTAACCCTACGGAGCTGAGTTAATAAGGTGGTGAATGACACTGCTGTTGGAGACAAGGCCAGGAGCTATGGAATCACAGCTTGGAAAAGTCTCCTAAGATTACCCAGCCCAACCACCATGAATCCCTCACTCCATCCTGAAACACAACCACACACACCCCAGCAAGCTGAGGTATAGGGATCAGTATTGGTAAACATAGTAAGTCCTTGGTGATCCAGATGCCTGTGCTACATCCCTTTACTCCAAAGTAATTTGAAATAATGGAAGCTCTGAAGTCTCTCTGAGAATAAGACTGCCTGACCCACAGAGAGCAGAACTTGCTTATTTGCTCAACTTTCTGTCAACATTTAAAAGGAATTATCATTCCCATTTTGCAGCAACTAAGCTGTTTGCCTAAGGTCACAGAGTGAATTAACGTTAAACTAGATTACACAGCACTGTAGTTCCCATTCCTGTGGTCAACCAGCTACCATCTGATTAGGTCACCTCAGCACATTTAATTTAAAAAGAATGTTGAATCTAACACTTTGCCCAAGAAGTGCTTGGGTCTTCAATAAAAAGTCATGTGAAAGTGAGAGAGGGAACAATAAACAAGAAAGCTTCCTACGTCTCAGTAACTTGCAAGTCCAAAGAGACAAAGAGTAATTCAAAGGACTGAAATACTGTCATTTGCTGCAGAAAAAGTCACATAAAAACTCTTGGCTTTTGGGGCAGAACTGCAGTCTGCAAGGCCTGATCACTGCTGCAGCTCAGGGCCAGGGCAAGCAGCCCTGGGGAGGCTGAGCTTTGGGGAGGCTGAGCTTTGGGGAGGCCCGGCAGCTACTCTCCCATAGCCCCAGTCCTCCATGCAAAGGCATTGCAGCCTGCCCAGAGGCAAGGCATTATGAAAATTAGGAAGAACGAATACTACTCAAAATGACTTCTAGTATTTTTCAGCTTTAAAACAAGCAAATGGGCTGCAGAACCCGTTCAGACATCCACATGAAGAGAGCCTCTCAGAAACACCAACCATCATGTGCTGGAAGGGAGACTGGAAAGGTTTTAAATTATGAACTGCATTCCTCTTCCAGGTGCTGATGAAACCCATAACACCGAAACAATTAAGATGTTTTCCAATTTTTTTTTTTTTTATATTTGCTGAAAGAGCTGGAGTTCTCAAAAGAAGAGAAACACATGTTTTTGCAAGGCCCAGCTATTCCTTCTGTTTGTTACCACTGACAGCAATATAGCAGCAAATAGCTGCCTGCCCCAAAAAAATTGCAGCAGTTCACAAATGAGCACTTGTACCCCTGCACTTTTAATATTCTCAAACCATCCTGATCTCTGAATTTGTACTTTGAAGCAGTAGGAAACATACAACAATTTTGCTGAAAATATCTATCCAACATCATTTGCTGACAATTCCAAACATCAACTAGCCTTCCGTACCTGTGTGGTTATTTAAACAGAGCTTGTTCAGTTTGCCTGCCAAGCTAAGTGCTTCTGAAGTCACCATTCAGACAACCACTACGTAACGTAAACTGTGACAACAGGTCTTCAGCAGGCCCTGAAACCAAGCCCTGCAGCACATCCACAGAGTCCACTGAAAGAAGAGAGCTCAACTTCATGTGGGATTACTGAAGAGCAGCTATTGATGAGTTCTTCCATGAGTTGCCACTCTTTGCTCTGCAACAAGAGTGCTCTGTTTCTCTTCAGCCAAAACTGGTGCTGCAACACCTGAAAGACTGTTGAGGAGCAATGTGGCCTCTTTCAAAAAGAAAAAGACTACTGGCTCATGAACTTGTTCTGGAGCAACTGCTCTTCCATACCTATTTCTGAATAACACATGAGTAGAGAAATCACGGGACATCTGCATCATGAAAAATGTCAAACTATAGCCCAGTGAGAGATGTTAGTCACCTATGCACAGGTCACTACAAATATGAACCGTGGAGGTTAACTAACACTCCTGGATGAGCTGCATTAAAAGCTGTTAAGAAATTGGAACAGTCACTACAAAACCTTAAAGATCAGAGTCTCTGCTGGCAGAACTACCACGTGTTCTCCAAAGGAGATCTCCCTGTGGTATCACCTTCCATCTGTGGTGGTGTGTATGTACATATATATATATGTATGTATGCACAGGGTTGCATTTCAATCAAAGCAATGATAATTATGTACTTGAAGAAATTTCTTAACGGGCAGGCAGCAATGAAAACGAATGTATTCATCCATCTATGCAATGCGGTCTCTGTCCGTGAAAATCAGAGGCTTCATAGTTGCATGAGGAGGATGTGGGATGCCTTTCCTCTTGTCCACTTCCCCTGGCTCCCATACTCTAAAAGGTCCTACAGCTCTACAGCTCTGGTGGTAATTTTGCCAACCAGTTTTATTGAGCCACTCCTCCAAACTCCCACACAGCGTAAGTATCCAGCTTGCATCTGCATCTTGTGTGCTAGCATGGAAGACAGCTTGAGAGCTACTGCTACACCCACAGCTGTTTTCCGTGAATCTGAAGAACACAATCAGCTTAAATGCTTCTTTGAAGATAGACCATCCTTTTCCTGTGGCCTAATTTAGACTCAACATTAAAAGCATATAAAGCTAAAACTGGAAAATCAGTCATAATTAAACTTGTAAAATATAGAATCTATTTTTCATGAAACAATCTCAAATTCTACTTTTTTTCCCCTTCGTTCAGACAGTTTCCTACTTCAAATGGAAAACATTATAGCAATGACCTACTCAGTTATGAACTCCAGCATTTCTGATCTCTAACAAGTAGGACACCACCCGGGGTGAAAAAAGATGGCTTCGAATCTCACTCAAATTGTACCAAGGCCAAGTGAGAGCCTGCTGGGACTGGGATGATGCCCTCAAGGACTGCATATCTTCTGAGACATGAGCATGAGTGCAGAAGAGTGCAGAAGCAGTAGCAGGAGGACAGTAACCATCGGCCTTTCAATGAAAACGAGCAGCTTTTGGGTGTTAGGTTAAGCTGCTAAATAACGCTGTTTACCGCCAGTGAGTAAGCAGTTTCAGGGCATGCTTATGGTAGAGGAAGCCCCATAGTGGCAACACGCGCAATTCTGAAACACGCAACATCTTTGAAGCAGCATGACAAACCAAAGTTGTGAAATACTCAATAACCTGTTTGGCTCGGAGCACAGGGCCCAGCTTGTGCCCACCTCCACACAAAGGCCGGTGTGCAAGGAGCTCCCAAAATGCCACAAGATAAGAAGTCTTAACGGGTCCTTGCAAAATCTGGGAACTGTGCTATCCATTCTTCAGCACCATCTGCTGGTACCGTACCTAGCATCAAACTGGTCATCTGCCTGCAGGCCACCGCCAGCTGCCACTTGCCTACTCCTCCAAGACACCACTTGGTCCAGGGTCCCTCTGTCACTAACAACAGGGTGGATACAACCCAATGACACTGCTGGAACTTACCAAACTCCTTCCCATGCTGAGACACCTAAAGCTTAGACTTGAACCATCTTATGTGATACCAGGGGTGTGGATAAAGGCTGTTCCGGCTCAAGAAACGAGATGATGTATTCCCGTGACCAAGGTGTTCCTGACCATATGTGTGACATTGACCTATAAATATCCTTGGCTCTGCTGACCAGAGTGCTAACTGACAAGTGCTATCTCTCTTCCTCTTCACACCTTTATCACCTTTTGGCTTTCAGTCACATTTGAGTGGGAACATCACACTCGAGTGACTTGGATGCCACTGCCCCACTCATTCTAGAGTGGCTTCAGCAGGACAAGAGCCCAAGCGCAAGGCACAGCAGCACCCCCAAGGATTCTAATCATATGCAAACAGACTGGACTTGCATGGGGGAAGTGCAGACCACCCCAGCTGAGCCTCCCCTGACTGGAAAGGTTTGTGTCTCACCATGCAAGCTCTGAGCAGCACTCAGGAAAACAGCCCCCAGCAAATACTGCAAGTGCGGGTCACAGCTGGTTAGGCTGCTTCTGGAAAGCAAAGCAGTCGAAGGAAATAGTCCCATTAATAGAAAGAGGCTTTCTGGGGCCACGTGGACAGTTCTGGAGACCGGAGTCAGTACAATGCACAGGCTCTCATCTCTGCTTCAGTGTCCCCATGCTCTGTTGTTTCATTGCCTTAGCTAATGTTGGGAAAGTGCTGACAGGGATTTCAAAGGGAAGTTTCTGGTCTAAACACATTGTTGAACCCAGGCCCTTGGTAGCTGTTTTGTTGCACAAGAGAAAGGAGGGAAAACATTGAACAAAAAACGCGCTGCAAGCCCTTTCCCCGGGCACAGGCGCGATCACCCCAAGGGCTGAAGCCCAGCCAGTCCTGTGCCCTGCCACCCCACCCACCAGCCCTTCACACAGCTCCTGCCGCACCCCTGCCAGCCCCGCACCCAGCTCCAAAGTGGGGGCCTTTCCCCGGGATGGTTACTGGGTTACTCTGTAGAGCACAGTCTGAAGAGAAGATGAAAACTACCGCTGGCAAAAATAATGCCAACTGGGATTTTTCAGCCTGCTTTGAGAAGACACAGTACATGTAAAGACCAAAAGAAAAAACATCATCTTTCTTATCCTACTGCCTAAGAAAACGCCTCTGAAGAACCAGAACAAACAAAATTTATCCAAAAGGGGAAAAAAGGAGGACCCAAATAAAGATGATAACCACTGACATTCTACTTTAAGCCAAATTTTTAGATCTGAACATGGAATTTAAATATAGCATACATAATCCTGGGAGAAGTGAATTTCAACCTCTTGTTACCCATGGTTTTTTCCCTGTTTGGTTCAGTCATTTAAAGGAACAACTTTCCCCTTGAACTCTAATCATTTTTGAATGAATTATTAAACAGCCTGACTTTACAAGCAGATTTCCTTTTATATACAACAGCGCACAAATAAAAGAGGAAACTGATTAAACAGGGAACATGACAGTATTCACTTGACAGCATACTTTGTAAAAACCAAATTGGGCATGTGTGGTGCATGTGTGTACAACTGCTGGCAGGGAGGGGTGGTTTCTTTTTCCAGTCTTCCTTCTCATTTAGAGTAACTGTGTGCTGTTCTGGCACTTTTAATTTTAACATATTCAGCTAATTATGATCATTTTTAAAGCTGGCAGTGCCTCTTTAAAGAGATAAAATATTTTAGCTTGCAATTACATTTATTTCTATAGCTTTATTTTGAAGTAATAGAGCTTAAGTTGCATTCCTGAATGGCTTGCATTTCATCTAAAAAAATACTAATAACCACAGAATATATAACTTAGTCCTTCTCTTTGCAAACAGATTCTATATATTATATCCATAATATAAACCAAGAGGTGCTGCCAGCTCTCTTTTGAAAACTCATGGCAATAGGAAGTCTGTGTTCTGCAACTTCATGTACTTACTCTTGACTGATAGAAGGTTCTTTTTGAAGTCAGTTACAAGCGTGCAGCACCTTGAAGGGACTAAAATTGAGTAAAATAGCTAAATATGACTAATTTTTGTGTGAAAGCAACCACTTTTATAACAGCAAGGACGCAGCTTAAATGGGAAGAGTTTTCCCCTATCTCCACATGTTAAAGCAAAGCTGGTCTCAGTGTGGGTCAGCACATGGGAGCAACCACGGTTTCATGTCTGCTTACAATGAGGCTCATTGATGACCAAGGAGCCACAACCACCCAGCCCCCTGTACTCTTCATTGTGGTATTTCTCAACTGTGTTACCTTTGCAACAAAGACTTTGCCTTCCAAGAACAATTTAATGTAAAATGTAACAGGCAGAGTTCCCTTAGCTCTGCGCTTCCTCTGTAACACATTTTATTTTTATATCCTTTCTGCCCATTTCTGCAGAGGGCACACACATCTAGTAACTTACATGTTTGTATTAGATACTTTTAGCTTCCCACATGACTTCCATTAAAAATAAAAAAGTTTAAAAAAAAGATTTATGAGCAGCGTGAGCATACCAGCCAGCTTGCTTTCAGAAAATTACAAATCTATGCAAGAACATGATGACAGGATGATTTTGAATGAAAATAACACCAGCATAATCCGAGCCTGGGAAATCATTCCTCTGAAATTATGTTCACAAAACACTAAGGCTGATTTTTTGGGATGCAAACTGGACTGTGAATCTCAAACTCCTTGGCTACTCAGAGCAACCTTGGTTACCTCTGTAAAACCCTCCTGCATTCAGAGGACCAGAACAAGCCTGCCCAACACCAAGCGCCAGCCGAGGCTCACTGGGAGAAGCGCCGTGACGCTGATGCCTTGGCCTGACCCTCGGCACTGGGGTGAGCTGTGCCCACAGCGAGGAGGGGACCTGCTGCCAAGTGCTACACCCGACACCGAGCAGCCAGATCACATACCCTGCTACCAGCACGGAGCAGGGGACATGGATCCTTCCCGGCGTGAGATCCTGAAACCTCGACTGACGCGGATGTCCAAGGACCGCTTGCCAAGATCCTGACTGCTGCACTGGGCCCTGGGGTCATACATCAAATGTTCACATGCACTGACAGATGTTTATGTTGGTCATCCTGATTTAACTCCCATTACATCATTTACCAAGCTACTGATGTTATCATTAACGATTATACAAGCCGGAAAAGGGGACTCGAATACAAAGTCGATTCCCTCATGGTATGAGGGCATTACCACTCCAGACTCTGTCTTGCTCTTAAATCAAATCGAACAACCGCACAGATATTTAATTCATTTGAATTCTGTATGGAAAAGTGCGCTTTTTTTCCCAGAAGACTGATTCCGTTCATCGTTTGACCATTACAGGATGAATGAAAGGTATTAAAAGGTAAAGGTGGGGGGTGTGTGCGTGTGTCAGTCTTGGAACCACAAATTATTAGCGAAAAACTAAAACAGTTTTGTACTTCAGTTAAGGAGCTGCTCAGGCTGGGATTCATTTAAACTACCTTAGTTCTTCAAAGTCTGCTGCATTATTCAGTGCTTCCAGTCACTTCTGGTTTGTGTCTGGACTATTTTAATATACTGAAAATAACTGAAAGTTCTGGGGAGCAAAACTAATAAGCAGAGGAAGTCCTCAATCTAATGTGTACATAACATGCTTGCAGCCTGCCACTGAAATGCAGTATTATCAAATACAAGGGGTTAAATTTAAACTCCATGACCACCTCCCTGCTTGCTGCGTTGTCATTAAGTGTGGGGAGGGAATAGGAAACACTTCACACATCTTGTTTTCCGCTTCTAATATATTTTTGAGTTTTCTAGTGCAAGCTTTGCTTGGATGTGTAATCACTGTGGAATGGCTACTATACTCTTGCTCCACTGCATAATACTTTCCCTTCCTCCTTCTGTAGGATTCCTCATGAAAATAGGCACTTTGTGTTTTTGGCCCTAAGGACAGAACATAATGTACTGTCTCTAGGAAAAAATGAAAAAAAAAAGAAAAAAATCATTAAAACATTTTCCACTACTTAAAAAAACCTCGACACATGAAGTACTACTGTATTTCTGTTACACACATGACCTCATAGATAGATGTGTGCATCCACACACACGAACTCATTCAATTTTCAATTTAGCTATTTATAGAACTCTGTAATTTTTCCTGGCTCAGGTTTTAGCAAGCCTTCCCTGATGGGGTTCAGTTCACACGGTTTTGCAGCCCTTCATTTTGCTTCAAGTTCATATCCACGGAATGCCACCCCCGACCTTGCCTCCTCCTAGAACCCCACTTAATGTTTTGCTGATTTAATTGGCCCTTTGCTTTACTGAACTCATCACAAAAAACAGCAGGTTTTTTCCTTCCTAAGGAGCAGTGTGTGTCTTGACAATTTTTCTTGCAATCTCCTAGCAGCAAAGCTCAGGGATCTACAACCACCCTTTTCTTGCTGATGCAACATGCAATGCACACCTAGAGGTCTCAGCAGAGAGGCACATTAAGGTCTTCCAGCCATGCTGCTGCTCCCTTAAGTAGGAACAATGGAGGTCTGGGGGATGTTTGAGAACCATGGAGCCTTTGTCCAAGCTGGCAGCAGGGCAGAAGTTCTGGAAGACAGGCATCCATATGATGCTGTTCCACTTCATTTGCTCCACTTTCAGTGAGGTGAGCAAAAAAGAATGAAGAGTTCAGAGACCTCAAGGCAGGGAGAACCTTTTCTTCCCTGTCTTCAGTCACCTCACACTTCAACAAACCATCCTGTCCCAGGGTAAAGATGCCCCCAGCTGATTTAGAATGGATGGGTCTGACGGTACTTCCATCTCTTCCCATCCTCCATCCTCTTTCCAGCTCGCCAGGTGGGAAGGCAAGGCTGAACTGCACTGCAGCCCAGCAGCTGTGTGAATGCCCACTGAGAGCTAAATGCCCACCTATGCAACTTCCAGCTGCAGCCTGCTTTCTTTTGGTAAGAAAAGCCATCCAGCCATGTCAAGGTGCAGTGCTGGAACGCACAACAGTGGCAAGAGGGAACTGCCCCCTCTCTCCACTCTCCAAAGTTCAGCTGAATTGGGCCAGGGACATACAGTCTGCATAAAGGACAGAGAGGCAGTGCTCAGAAAGTAAAAAGTCATTAAAGCAAAAACCCATGAGGCAGATAACAGCTTGCTGCCAGACTTCTCAAAATTTAAGTGTTGATTGTTCAGAATTTATGTCTAGATTTTTCTTAAGAATGCAATTTCCTGGCACATGGTACAAGTCGCTCTAGACCTGCATGTCAGCACAGCAGGCATCCTGTTGCAAAGGTTATTATGGAACTATTGAATGTTTTCATGCCAAATTTGTCCAAATTAAGCT
Organism: Hirundo rustica; assembly: GCF_015227805.2. Lineage (NCBI taxonomy): Eukaryota > Metazoa > Chordata > Aves > Passeriformes > Hirundinidae > Hirundo > Hirundo rustica. The sequence continues at coordinate 84,594,832 of NC_053450.1, forward strand.
GAGGGGAATGGAAATACTTTCCCTGGATAGGTGGTGGTTGCATTAGGTGGGTTTGTTTATAAGGAGAATAAAAGTTACAGCTAAATATAAAAGCAGATATATCATAATATTGTCTGAGAACTTGAATAACATGTCATTCAGCCTGTGTGCTGTGGAAAGAACACGAAGGTCAAGTCTAAAATAAGATCAGTGACTGTTTGACAATAGAAACATGTAGGAGGTAGAGCAGGAGAATTTTCCACATTTTTTCAAATGGCATTTTTCTTTCAAAAAAAAAAAAAAAAAATCCTTCTCTACCTTGCAACGGGTTTGATGCAAAAAACCTGTTGAACTTCGTGCAAAACATACTGCTGAATTCAGTGTGTTTTTGATCAGCCTCCTGGCAAACCTGTATGAGTAATTTGTGCCAACTGTTTACTTTTTGCATTATGCTCAGTTGGGAAAATGAAAGAAGGCTGCTCTGTTGCATTTGTGTTTTAAAGAGTTTCACTTTCTGCTTGAGCCCTCTCTTTCTGCTTCCCTGGAAGTCGGAGACTTCAGCGAGTCCATTGCTACCTTTTAAAAGTAAGCACATCTGAATTCACAGCATTGAGGAGCATACAGAATCCTTGCCAAGGTCAAGAAGAGAGAGAGGGGGGAAAAAAAAAGCCCAGCCAAACTATTACTTGGAAGTATTTTATAAAATTGAATGCATTCCTTTTTAATTTTGTTCATCCACCAAAACCTAGGCTGAAGACATGATGCTAAGGTCTTGCCATTTGCCAAAGTGCAACAGAGGTGGGGATTTCAGCCTCTGCCCCGCAGCAGGCATAACCATCCCGCAGCAAGTCTTGTAGGAGAAAAGGAACTTGCAATCCCAGTCTTGACAGAGACATCCAATTCCCTCTACTTTTACTTCAGTCTCTGATGTCAGGCATGCTGGTTTTTTGCCCCCTACATTCACTTTCAAATATAGTTACAACTACTTCCCCTCAAAATGTGTTACAAAAGGAGTCTTGCAAATGCCCTAATCCCCCCGCCAGCAGTTCCAATGGCAAAATCCCATGACTTCAAAGCAAAGGCAAGAGGCAGAACCCAGCCCAAGGCTAAGGCCTGAAGGCAGCTGCCCTTCCTTTCCCTCTGAGCTGTGGTACACAGTCCATGTAGTTTCCAAAGCCAATGTTGAAAGATTCATTGCCAACATGTTCCTCCATGGGAGCACTCTCAGGGTTCCTGGGAGGAAGGGACTGTCAGAGGAAGGAAATGTGGGGTAGAGCATCCCCTCCTCAGCTCCCCCAACCTGTCCCTGTCCTCTGCTGACTCTACACCGAAGCTCAGGGTGGCAAGGGGAGGACTCGTCCCCTCTGAGGAACCTTCAGTGAGGCTGCAGGAGAAGGGGAGGAAGGATCCAGTGCCTTGCAGCACACCAGCCTTGCCGGGGGGTCAGAAGAAGCCCCAGGCACAGGCTGGCCAGAGCCCGCTGTGGGCAGGGGGCTGCAGGGACAGGTCCTGCTTGGGTTTGTGCTCAACAGCCCCCTTCCGCTCGACCTCCAAACCCTGGGGCAGACACGGCCAAAATTAGTATCACACTGAGGGCTGGCACACGGTGGCTTTGACCCTAATGATCCCACTGGGAATGCAGTATTGTTCTGGCCCTATTAACGATAATTTGCATGTTGTCTAATGGCCCTGGGAGGAAAAAAATAAAAATAAAAAGGGTGGCAGGCCCTGAGGGAAGAGAAGAGGAAATGGGACTGCTGCCATTTTCTTCTGAGAACTGGCAAAGTAGGAAGGCTGACTTTCTTAAGGAGCCAGAGGTAAAACCATTCATTGCAAAATTATTTAATCTCTAACTTAATCATTCAGCCTTCATTGCTTCAAGGCAGGGTTTTGAGAACCCAAGCCATTTAACAGTTCTGAAGTGCTCCTGTCAAACAAGCCCGAGGGGGACCTTGATCATAGGAAACTGATTTTAGCAGGACTCTGGGTCTCTCCCAAGGCACTGGTGACAGTGACCTTTCAGGATGAGGAGTTGCTCTCAGCAGAAGGGTCTGAAGTACAGAGACAAGGGACACCTGCACACAGCGCTTCCCCACCAAACTCAGAGCCTTACATACAAAGAGCAGTAGTAACATGGAGCTGCCACAGTTCCAGTCATTATTTCTTTTGTTGAGAGGAGTTTCTTTAGGGATCAAAGTCTCCTGAAAACCAAACAAGCTGCCTGTCCATCCCTTCCAAAAGAACAGGTAGTTTATTCCAGCTGTCAGCAACTGCAAACCAAACAGCTCCTCTCCCACTGTCAGTTTTTGCCCTAGGCCAGTTATTAAAGTTAAACAGTCGCATTTGCAAGAATGATGTATTGTGTCTGCAGGGGGGAAGAGAAGGGAATAGAGAGAGGGGGGAAAAAAAAGCAAGCAAGTTTTCTAAAACAAACCCTAGGCCAGTTTACACAGCCTAACTGTGCCAGTGCTGCCTCTTCCTTCGGTCCCTTGAACTCACAGGCTCAGAAGTCCCTTCTTTTTGCACAGAAGTCTCAGTTGCAGGATGTACTACCATGGCACAAGCACCCCTCTCAGCGCGTTGGGGAAAATACTTTAAAAAAAAAAAAAAGGCAGGAAAAACCGAGTTACTTGTAAAATAAATACACTATTCCCTTGTGAAACAATCCACTTCAATAAGTATGAAAAAAGGTACAAAGGGATGCCTTGGCAGTTTTCCCCACCACCCGTGCCACTCAGACTGAGAGAGCAGAAACTGTGTGGGATAGGGGTGGTAGCGTCCCACCAGGACCACGGCGGGACACTACCACTCCTGTCCCACACAGGCTCAGTCAGAAGGATGTGTGCGGCATCCTGGGCTCCCCTTACAGTGAGGATGCCTGGGCAGGCTGAAGAGCGCTCTCAAGGAAAAGCCCGAGGCAGCCTTGCTCCAGTTTTCCACCACGGCACAGCTGTGCCTAACCATTCACTGTAACCAAGGCTCTGTACAACACTTTCCTGATCCCTTTCTGGTCTGTCCACACACTCACTGCTGTGTCAGGCTAGACACCACCACTTCTAGCACCCACACTGAAAAAAACCAGCTATCGACTCCAAACGGGCGAGGATTCCACACATCCAGTCCGGAGCCAAATACGCGGATTTTCTACTGCAGGGATTTTTTTGCAGACAGCTGTGAGCTACTGCAGAAGCCTGAACAGACTCCAGGCCGGCTCATTTACTCGCAGCCTTGATTGCCACCTGACATTTCAAGAGACTGGTTTATTTTCTCCCTCGTCAGGGCGCCCTGCTGCGGCACTCCGGCCCCGTGAGGAGCAAAGCCTTTCCCTCAGCCAAGCTCCACGGCTGCTAATTACTGCAGATCTGGAAAACAGAGAAAGGAACAGGTCAAGCTGGAACCTGGAAATAACACAGGCATCAGGATTCCTTCTCAGTTATATTTGAGACCTTGCACATCCAGCAGCAGACTGAGGATTAGATATTTGGAGAGTGTGATTTAATGTGATGTGCCAGATCACTTCAGGAGAGGGGCTTTGGATATGTCTGACTTGGGCAAAAATTTGCAGACACTTGGAGCACAATGTAGAATTTGTGTCAGTTATGAACGAAGTAGTTACTTCAGTTTCTCTAGTGTCTTTTTTTTACTTAAGCTGTGAGTTGATTCTTGAGAATTTCAACAGGTTTTATCTATCTACAGCACCGCACTGACCACCTTATTCTGCTAATGGAAATGCCAACTCATTTACTAGTGTATTTATCTTTATTTCTAACTCTTTTTTCTCTATTAAAAATAAGAGATTAGAAATAGGATCCTCTATTACGTTTTATAATACACAGTCTGAACATGTGAAGAATATTCTTAAGAAAAGAGCTCATTCCTTTAGAGACAAAGCCTGCAATAGTTATTCCATCACAAAAACAGGCCACAGGACTCTCCTGTAGATTTCACTGGCCTGCTGTCTGTGGTCTTATCCCATATTTCTAGACTGCATTCTTCACTCAGGAAAGTCTTTCCAAGGCACGCAACAAGAACTTTGTCCCCAAAGCCTCATTTTCAGCAAGATGGTTAAGAGTAACTTCAAGCTCGTGGTTAAGCCAAAAGGTTTGATTACTACTCACACTAAAAAAAAAAAAAATAAAAGCTTAAAATTACTTTTGCTGCTTGCATCTGAACATTTAATGAAGCTAGTGAATGGAAACACAAGAGTACAAGTGTATAAAGATACTTCCTACAGGTGCATATGATATACCAATACTACTCCTTCCCTGAAGTGCCACAGACAGCTTTTACATACAGTGGGAGTGGAAAAGGAAAGACAAATTCCTTCTTGAAACACCCAATGAACTGTGCTGGCACTTAAAGGAAAACACAAATACTGTCACTTGTCATTTCTTACTGCTCATCCTTCCCCGACATAAAAACTAGAAACCAACACCTGAAATTGATCTTTTTAATTCTGCTTCCATCACAAGCATTGTTAAACATATCCAAACAATGGAGCTGAAAAAGTTTAAGCCTAATTTCCATTTAACTTTTTTTTCCCTTTCATTTATCTCCTCTCCACTCAAATCTCACCCAAGATAGTTTCACAATCTGACTTACTTTGCTCTTTCCCAGGCTAGCAAGCTCCAGCAATGACAAAATGTAATGCTACAGATTTGAGCTTTATTCTAAGCTCCAAATTATTAAACTAGACATTTTGTTCAAAACTGTACCTGGTATCACTCCCTTTTTTTAATTATAGACCATCAGCCCAATTCATGATAGCACGATGGGCAGGCAACAACAAATTTTCCATATCTTGTGTGCTGTATAGCAAGAACACCTATTTCATATATGGGTTAACTGAAAAAGAGAGATATTAGTGATTTGCCCATTTCCTATCAGGCACTCAGTACTACAGCCAAGAAGAGGAAGTCAAGTTTTGACTGTTAGTTACCTTCTCAAACAACCGAGCAATGGCCTCCTTTAGTCAGTTTTACCCCTTTACGTGGGGTAAAATGAGGCCTTTTCTTTCTGATTGTACCTGGCCCACGTTCTTAAATTACTCACTGAAGCATCCTGAAACCCACTGAGCTGCCTTTTCAATCATTCTTTCTATGCTTCCTAAATAAAACAGCAATAAAATGATGTATGCATTGAAGGATGCAGGCTATTCCTTTCAACTAACTCAAAATCATAGAATCACAGAATCCTTTAGGTTGGAAAAGGCCTCTAAGATCATCGAGGCAAACCGCTAACCCAGCACCTGCTTCTTCTCGCGGAACTTCGTTGACAAATACAAGGAGGATGGGCTTGCACCTTGAAGTGAGAAGTGGCAATGCAGAGCTCCAGTCAGCACAGGAGTAAATTCTGTAATGTGGGTGCTCTTAGAAACACATAGAGTGCATTTACAATTACCTTTACAAAACACGTACAGGAGTAAGTTTTCCCTGGATGGATGAGACCTTCAGTACATCCATCCCAGTATCCCCAGTCCCTGGTCAACACCAAGTGCTCTGGGGAAGAAGCAATGGAATTGATAATTTTGAAATAGCATTACCTGGAGAAAGCTCTACCCTCAGCACCTGGTGATCTGATTTCAGCAGCTGATGCTAAATTTACCCAAGGTGTGTGACTGCCCTTTCAAGCAATTTGACTCAAACGGAAGCATAGATGTTTTCCTTATTCTTATAAATAAATATCTAAACTTTCCTGAATGCAACTCAGTACTTCCACTCACAGCTCTCCCATGAAAACAACTTCCAAAGGTTAATCATGTGTTGCAGAAAAGGCTGGTTTTCTCTATTAGCTGAAAACCTGTGGGTTTTCCATTGGATCTTATTTTTCTTGCCACATATACAAAGTAAACACAACTACAATTGTCCAATTAAGTGCCTCTTCCTGTTCCTATTGAAATCAATGGCAACACTTTATAACATCAGATTTGTTTTCTTATTCATTAACTGTAAAATCCAGAAACTGGCAAGAAACTTTCCAGCAAGGGGGAATTTTGCAAAGTCTATCAATATACAATAATTATGACAGCAAACTAACATTAAGATAAAATAACAGATAATAAATTCCAGACTTTCAGATGCACTTGGTAAAGTTATCTGGTTTCATAGTCTTTCGGGAGCCAAAAGGAAAAAAAAGAAAAAAAAAAAAGGCAAAAAAAATAGGCCATCAGATTGTTAATGAGACTGAAAGCCAGAGTAAAATAAAAATCCCTCAAATCTGTCATCAGCATTCATGTTTGCCAAGAAGGCCTGGATGTTATCCTGCTGGGGAAGAGAAGATTTATGGCATTGCACACCTTTATCCATCCTATTATTATATATGAAATGGAAAATAAAACAGGCCGGTACTGCCCTTAGAAATAATCAGTATTTTGCTGCCACTGAGTAACAAATGTTGTTATTATTATTACTAAATCAGCAGGAGGGCAGCCACGAGGTGCTCATAAATAAATTATTTTTAAAAAAACCAACAAACCAAACAGGGCTGGGCTCCACCTTCCCAAGGGTGTGAAGGAAAATAAAACAGGGATGGAGGTGGGCAGGGCAGAGCCACACCTGGCACACACAGTTCCTGATGGCCGGATAGCAGAGCCCAGCGCCCTGCCCTGCAGCCAGTGCCCAGAGCCAGCAGCAGGGATGGAAGGGGGCAGTCAGGAAGCTGAGGACTGCTGGTCCACCTTGAAGCAGAAAGCAGAAACAAGAAAAGAACCAGAATGTCTCACCATAAGCCCGATCACCTAAAGGGATGGAAATGAATCAGGCAAGAAGTAAAAATCCTCTTTGCTAAAAGGATAGTCATTATTCCATCAGATCTTTTACACTGTTTTTTAGCTCCATGACTGCCCAGGCAGCTGGCCCAGTTTGGGGCTACCCAGACCTCAGGCCAGAAGCCAGTGGCCACTGCCTTCCCAGAGCCCTGGGGCAGGACCACGGTGCTAAAAGAGTTTGGGCAGGTTCGGCAAGGGGGCGGCAGAGCAAGATGGGACACAGGGACACAGCACGATTGCTGGCATCTGGCGCCAGCAGGCAGAGAGCCGTCACTTCAGCCGCCCCCGCGCCAAGCCCCAGCCCAGCATCCCTGGGCGGCGATGGCAGAGCACGAGGCTGGCTTTCCACGCGCCAGGCACAAACCACCGCACGAGACCAAAACCACAGCAGAGGTTTCAGAGCGACACCTGAGCGCCGCTCCCGTTTCTACATCCACCTCCCACCACCATGCCAGGTCCAACCTGCTGAGAGATGACCCTCTCACCCAGGACACCTGCACTGAGCGCAAGGGCTTAATGTTTGCTGGCGACGCAGTACAAAGTTCCCGTGCCGCCTTAGGAAGCCCAGGCACCGGGATCTGGCCGCTGGGAAAATGCTTCTGCTCCACATGCAATTTCACACATCGTTGCATAGGTCTTGTGATTCTCCTGCTAGAGCCGCGCTTTGCCATCGCAGGAACGCTTGTGCCTCGGCAGAAAAATTCAACTGGATTTTCTTCGTGGATTACCGACTCTGAATTTCAAGCTACATACTCAAAAAAACTAAGCTCCTTACTGTCCAGCAGAGCTAACACAGCAGCGCGGGAGATGCCTGTGTTGGTGCAGGCACAGAACAAACTTCCTTCTCAATATTGAAAGTAAAGTAAAACTTTTTAATAGGATTGCTGTTTGAACTTTACAGTTCTTTGCAAGATCAAGGCAAATGACATCATCTCCACAAGTGAGACCCCTGGTTCTGAAATTTTAAAGGTCACAGTCAATACTTTTTTCTTTAGAAAAAAAACAGACTTCTGAGAAAATAAGCAGCGTACTCTTTTTGCAAGTTACAGAGAAAGCTATTATAAATGAAAGGGACTAGAGAACAACAATAATTTTCTCTTTCTGCCCTAGCTCTTCTCCTCCTTGCTTCAGCACAGATCCTCCACGGAATGAATTTCTTGCTCTTCAGCAACAGCAAAAAGAAAAATATTTTGATAATATTTTGAGAATTCGATTATAAACCCACAAAGCCACAAAAACTGGCAAAGTACCTAGAAGGTGCAACACTTGAAACTGCCAATTCACTTACTTAACAGAGTGGATTTCAGACAGTTTCCTTTTACCAGTCAAACAGTGACTTGGGGTTAGCCCCACTGGGGATTGAGTCGTTACAAGGCCGCACGTCACCGCTAAAGAAAGTCAAAGCGCCTCTGCTCCGTGCTCTCCTTGGCAAAGCACATGGCATCCCTCTCCAAGCAAGGTGAAGTCCTGTGCTGAAAGAGCAAGAGGCTTTTGCTTGGGACTTGCACAAGAAGCAGTGTGTTGCGCAGGTGGGCGCCCGGCGGAGCAGCCCGAATGCAGAGCCCCGGGGGGATGGGATTTTGGTAAGTGCTCTGGAAGGGCCCAGTGCCACACTGATCCATGATCTCTAGCTCTGTCCTGGAGGCAGATGCATCTGCCATCCTTCAGCTTCATGACATAGCCATGGACCACTGCAGGGCACAACAATTCTCCAAACTTCCTTTCCAAGGCATGTCACCAAGCAAAGAAAATTAATGATTTACTAGGCACAAAATAAAAGAGGAAGCTCAGTGATTACGACAGTCAGCTCAGGAGAAGGGAAACCTGGGGTCTCGCTGCTTGTCTAAAAAGCCATTTATTCATTTGGTTGTGGACAGCCACCTGAGAAAATACATCAGACTGCAGGAATTAGACACCCTAGCTCTTCTTCCTCCACCAAATGAAATCAGAAGGATCCCTGTTGCCAGAAGGGAAGACACCTCAGCAAAATCGGCAGCCATCTGGAAGGTGAAACCTCCTGAGATGTTGGAGGTGTGATGCCCCACTGCCAGGCTGGAGAAAGCCTCATTGCCAAAGCTCAGAAGAGGCCTAAACTAAAGAGCCACCAGGAAAAGTGGGGGCTTCTCCTCAGATGCGATTGCAAGCGAGGAGGGCGCCTGAGTGACAGGAGCTGGTCCAAAGGGTGCCTGCTAGCTTTGGGACACGGAGGTTCTTGGGAACGGTGTCCCACACTGCCACGAAATGCCTCCCTTCTCTCATGGCAGAAGCAACTCCTGACCAGCTTGGGTGAGGAAGGGACTTCTGTCACAGCTCTGTCTAGGCAGGCACTTGGAGGATGCAAGCGCTTCTGTTCCACCTAAGGTCCACTTCAGACATCTAAATCCTTCCCCGTATGTGACCTTCACTCTTGAGCAGAATATAAAGAACCACAATAAAGGAACAGGATCAAATGAAAACACACGGCCATTCCCATCCTGGTTCGAATGTGAATGCAGTAATTTAAAATTAGGTGTTCTCAGCTGAATTTTCTCTCTGCTTCTCTCACCTGGGCTTCTTTGCATACTTTACATCAAAAATATACATGTCTATGTAAATATGATGGTGCCTGTGTTTCCTTCTGTAGTGCTCATGCTCTTGTTTCTTTCTTGAACAGCTTGGGGGGAAAGCCATATGTTGGACTAGGAGTGCCCAGAGCTAAGCATGGCTCCCACGTCTGTTAGGTTGAGCGCCCAAAAAGGGAACCCATCACTGCAAGACAAACACAGTTGTTTGTCCCACACCGACTGCATCCCTTCAGTGTTCCCCATGTCAATGTCAAAAAAGTTGCCAAGTGCCACGCGCCACTGCCAAGCCAGTCCTTCTGCAGCTCTGGAAATCAAAATGAAGCCATTAAGTTTTTAATGAGAAAGCATACATTATACCAAGTAGCACAAAATTGCAGAGATGAGCTAGTTCTCCTCTTTTTTCCTTTTTAATACAATTAAGATGTTATCAGGCCAAAGTACAATATTGCGGTACCCTGGCCAAAGTGAAGATCTTTGAAAGCGGCATTTATTTTGCCACCAGAACCACAAGCTAATAATGCAGATTACGTGCAGTCCCCATCTGTTGCTTTTTCTAAGTTTTGAACAAACCCATGAGGCTGTGTATTGTAAGGGCATTAACAATCCCAGACACCATTATCAGCAACGTCTAATGCCTAAAATTTATATTCCACCAGTTATATCCCCCTCCCACCCTGCCCTTCGGTACGCTTTCCTTCTTTGTTTCCCTCGCAATATAAAGAACTCACATCCTGAAAACATACTGCCAGCTTACAGAATGGATTCAGATCGAACAGACAAATAAGAAAAACATGTCAACCGAATTTCAGTCCTGACTGTAAGACACAGGCCTGCCCATTCATGAGACACAAGACCCGTGTTGCCCAGCTTACTTGCTGTGTAAAACATCCTCTCATGACTAACTGTGATGCTCTCTTCTCTGGTATTGTGCAGCCTCTAGCAAACTTACCACTCCACAAAACACCAGGGAGGAGAAGGCTACAGCAGCCAGGGCTCCTGCCTGTTGTAGCACCCAGCATGACAGGGAGATCTTTCAAGTGGCTTTGCTGAAGACCTACCAAGCATGACCACACACAAGGCTACTTTGGAACAGCCATTTATGAATGAGGTTCATACGTGGGGTATTGTGCAAGAGGCAAGTCGAAGACCAAGCACATATGTTGAAGCATCCTTTTACAAGGACAGATCCTGAAATCTAGAAAAAGAAAAAAAAAAGAAAGAAAGAAAAAAAAAAATCCACTGCTCCATGCCCTTCTTGATTTTTTCTGCCTGAAGAGAGGATCCCAAAAGTTGTGTTCACAGCTTCACATTAGTCTTTTGTTCTTTGTAACCAGCTAGAAGGTTTTGCCTGTGTTTAACAATGCTAGGGCTCAAAGGTACCAGCCATGTACCAGAGAGACGGGCAAAAGCCACCTTCAGGTAGTATTCTGTGCATCTTCCATGTGCACATTACAAATAACAACCAACAGTAAACAGTATCACATGCATCCAAATTCTGGAGCTTTTGTTGATAGGAAACCTCAATAAACAATTGAATGGCTACTGATAAGAAGTATCCTTTCCTTTTAAAGGCAGTCACTGTTTAGAATCTGAATTTCTTGTACTTCTAACTGTCGAGCAACAGCTCCAGCATTCACCTCCTCTGGCCAATCACGCCTGGTAACACCTGTCTTTTCACATTCTCAGTTATATTCATTATTTATGTTTCTCTTTACACAATACACCCACAGGACAATACATCTCCAGCACTCTTACAATTTGATCCAAAGCTCACTGGAGTCAACAGAATGACTTCACTGGCTCTGGAGTGAACCGAGGGCCCCAGCTCCGCAGACGGGCTTCCAGCCTGAGGAGGGACTTACGCACAAGTTAGGCATCCCAGCCCAAAAGTGCAATCACAAAATCCCTAACCCTTTAGCTGCTCATCTCCGAACGAGCCAAGGTCTCCAAAAGCCTGAACCATTTGCAGATTTATTTTTTCTTTTCCCCTACAGTTATCTGTTTTTTGAAAAATGACCCCCGGAAGACTAACAAATCCTCTGTAGTGACCCATGAGCTAGGGGGTCAGGGGATAGACCTCCCTCTCCCAAGTGTGGTCCCACCAACGAAGCGCTGGAGTCATTCTGTGTGTACGTGTGTATATACATAAGCGTGTGCCTGTATATGTGTGCGTATTTGTATATAATACACAGACACACACGCACACACACACACACACACATTTTTTGCTCCCCCTTCTGGCCCCATGAATCTTGATTTTTTTTATTTCTTGATGGAAGCAGGGGAGAGCAGGAGAACAATCCTGCCTCCAGTGTGACTTGCAGCCAGGGATCAGCAGCACTGCTCTGGGAGGTGCACAGTGTGGATTCCTGCTGAGAAATGGGCCCTAAAGCCTTGCTCCCTCTGTTGTAGCAGCAGGAGATGTCTTCTGCATCCCTTGATACGAATCTCCTTTAGTCAGGTGGGTTCAGCAGCAGGGAAGGCAACACCTTCATTTTTTAACAGAGGCGGTCAGTGCAGGCAGCACATTATTTAGTCTAATACCAATTTATTAAGAGACCCGGTGCTAACAAACACCAGGCTTGAAAAACATGTTAACTGGGAAACATACATGTAATTTATATTTTTTTACACACACCTATTAAAGGTGTGCTGTGTAATTGAGTCAGCTTTCTGTATTTCACAGGAGACCGAACCTGAAATTGCCAGTGTCCTACCTAGCTGACCTCCATTTCTAGGTGAGTTATGCCAGCTCGCAACCCAGGTTTCTTCTTCAGCATAACTTTTGCCATTTCTCCCTCCAAAACAGTAATAACATAAGCTTTACACATACATCAGGTTTGGTTTGTGGGAGAGCAGCTGGTACCACATTTTGTTCCGGTATATCAACTAATAAAGGAAAAAAGGAAAGGAATACCCTTCAAATTCAATGCAGTCACTTATTCTGGAAAGAGAGGGAGAGAGAAAAAGGAAAGGCTTTTGACTGACTACAAGTGAAAAAGCTGTCCATTTTCCACAAGTGGAAATCTTCCCTTTCTAGTTGATGCTGAAGCCTACCCCAGACAGAGGTGATCTCTACCCCAGAAACACAGCCACCCATCAGATCTCAACAAATACCTCTCTTCCAGAACAATCCCACAGACACGGCTCCCAGCACCTTTGTTTCATCTCAAGACGAAGATTTTTTATTCTAAACATATCTTACACCATAAAACCCCACTCCAGTGATAACCACGGCTGCAAACACTGTCACCGATGGCCAACTGCTTGCTGGTAACACCGGGACCCCGCGTTTGTTGCACGCCGGTCTGGCGCACCACCCCTCACGGGTAGGGATTCTGCGTGCACGCACACACAGGTGGTCCCTGCTGTCCCGACACTGCCTGGGACTTGCCACAATGTGCCTCTTCTCCCCGGCAGATGGACGGGCATCTCTGCCACCCCCTCCCACAGCACGACCCTGCCTTGGCTAGGAACCTGCCTTGGTTCTGCCAACAGGCAAGGGTGGACAGGAGAAGTGGGGACCACAGGAAAGCGGAGACCGCTGATGAAGACAGTGCCCCGCTCACCCCTTTCGCTCATGAGCTGTAGCTGTTCCCCCCACCTCAAACCCCTCCACCGTACCCAGCACTGAGGCGAAACCTGAACGCTGGCAAAAGGCCTGCACTGCTTTGGCACATCCCAGTGCAGACACCCCCTGGGCAAAACCTTTTGCTCCCACGAGTGCGATCTCCCGGGCGCTGCCCAACCCGGGGTCCCACCAGCCACGGGCTGGAGCCGGGAGAGGAAGCGAGCAATCGGGGGACTTACCCAGCCTCCGTTGTCCTGGATCCAGTTGTGCAGGTGCCGGTTCAGGTACTCGGTCATCCAGGCAGCGATGCTGTCCACGAGGGGAAACATCTCCCGGTTGACGCTCTCCACACACATCACGCCTCCAAACTCGAAGAAGGCCACAATTCTGCCCCAGTTAACCCCGTCTCGGAAGAGCTCTTCCACCACGGCCACGAAGCGGCTCCTGGCCGTGAAGGGCGTCAGGTGCAGCTGGCCAGACATTTGGGTAAAGTCCCTCTGGTAGCGTCGGGAGAACTCGTCTCCTGCCTGGCGCAGGACGAGGTGGACGACCTGGGGTGCGGGGCGCAGCCCCTCGGCCGGGGGCGCGTGGCTAGCAGCAGCCGAGCCGGGGGGCTCGGGGTGCGGAGACACCAGCCCAGTGTGATCAGAGGAAGTCCCAGCAGCAGCAGCAGCAGGAACAGAGAGACCTGGAGGCAGGGGTGCCCTGTCCTCGCCGGCAGCCCAGTCGTATCCCCTCTGCGAGAGTTTATAGTGGATGTACTTCAGCACTATCTCCCGGTTATCGTAGCCTCTTCTCCCCGGATGAGCCATAATTCCCGAGAGGAAGCAGCAAGAGGAAGGGAGAGAGGAAGAAGAGGAGCAGGATCAACCCAAAAAAGTAAAGCAGCCAATAATAATAAAATTAATAACACCAAAAATTATAATCCAGTTATTGTATTGGACACGGTTTCATTCATGCTGGTGTGGGGGAGTTCTCCGGGTCTCGGAGGTACTTTAGTCTTCTCAGTGTTTCCTCCTTGGTTTGAGATGCACGGCATAAATAGGGATTAAAATGCTGTAAATACTTTACTTCCAGGTGCACATTTATTACTTATTATAAATTTTACTTTAGGACCGTTTCCTCCTCGGTGTTGAAACACATCTTAGAAAATATTATACCGACTCAAAATCAGGTGCATTTTCCCCTAGGTGCTGGACTACCACGGACACGAAGGAGCGGACGAACACGCACTGTAAAAACTGCAATTCAACACGATTTGCTAAGCAGCCTTGGATGGACGTTAATCCAACGCACTTTATGCTAGAAACCTCAACACTAGGTATTGGGTTTTTTTGTTAAGTTACACAAACTAAATTTCCTCTGTAAAGTACTTACTTGGACTATAAATATGTTCCTCTGTCAAGTTTCCTCTAAAAGAAAAATAGCAACAATAAAATCCAAACATCACAAGTCTTCAGAAGCGTTAAGTTCTGGTCGCTTTGATGCTTCAAGTCACCAAGGGAATGGGAAAGGGGCAAAAAAAAAAAAAAATTTCTACGATTTCAAATGGTTTTTCCCAGACTCCTGTTTAACAGACATCTCCAAAGATGTGTCAAAGCTCAGAAAATCCCGCCTCGCAGCCCGGGAAGGCGAACAACCCCAAAGAGACGGAAAATCCTGGAGACCAGATGAACCACATTTGAATCCAAGCTCCCGCAGAAGTGCTCTGTTTTTCCCTCCAGTGCAACGTACAGACATATGCATTTACGTAGTTTTCATTCAGACATCGATCGAAGGAACCCGGTGCTTCCACACACACGCACGCACACACAAAAAAAATTTAAAAATTAAAAAAAAAAAATTGTATGTATTTAGGAAATTAATTCTTTTTCACAAGAAAGAGCGCAAAAAAATTAATTAAAAAACGAAAATAAAAATAAAGAAGGAAAATTGCTTTTGACTGCTGCCATTTCCCGAGCAGCTTTGTATCGGCGGAGGAAGAGCCCCTGGCGCTGCCGAAGAGGGGCGCGGACGGGGCGTGTGTGCGGTGTGACTGGTGCCGATGGGGACCGCGGCCGCGGCGCCGCTGCCCTCCCGCCCGCCCGCCCGCGCAGCCCCGCGCACCCCGCCGGCTCCGGGCGGCTCCTCCGGGCGCTCCGCGCTGCTGCTGCCGGCAGCGGCGGCGGCGGCGGCGGCGGCTCCGGACGGCGGCGGCGGCTCCGAGCGGCGGCGGGCGCGGGCGGGGAGCTCTCCCGGCGGCGGCGGCGGCGGGGGGAGCGGAGCGGAGCGGAGCGGAGCGGCGGGGGCGGGGAGAGGCGGGGAGGAGCGGAGCCCGAGGGGGAGGCTCCAGCCCGCGCGGCGTAGCCGGGCGCGGTGGTTTCCTAGAGCTCCGCCTCACGCTTCATTCAAGAAAAGGGGGAAATGAGGAGGGGGGGATCGGGGGGGGGGGGGGGAGTGCTTTGAAAAAAAAAAATAGGAGGCGGCGGAGGAGCAGCCCCCCGCGGTCCGGGCCCGCCCTCCATCGCGGCGCGGGCCTGGGGCCGGCGGCGGGGCGGCGGAGGAGGCGCGGAGCGCGGCGGAGCTGCGGAGCGGAGGGGCGGCTCCGGGGCCGCGGGCGGTGCTGCCGGCCCGCGCCGCCACCGCCGCCCGTGCGGGGGAAGCGGCGGCGGGCCCGGGGGCGGCCG
This sequence comes from Hirundo rustica, assembly GCF_015227805.2. Classification (NCBI taxonomy): domain Eukaryota; kingdom Metazoa; phylum Chordata; class Aves; order Passeriformes; family Hirundinidae; genus Hirundo; species Hirundo rustica. Next base: position 84,610,378 of record NC_053450.1, read on the forward strand.
GCCCTCCGCGGCGGAGCGCGCCCCGCTCCGCGCCTCCGCCGCCCCGCGCGGATGCAATTAAATAAATTTGGTTCTTTAAATAAATTAAACGGGGAGGAAAAGAAAAAAAAGAAAAAAATGTCCGAATATGCCTTTTTTTAAAAGGCAAAGTGTCCCGCTGCAGGCGTGCAGGGCTCCGTGCGTTCTGGTTCGGGGGTGTGCGCTGACCGCAGCCCCTGTACGGCCGCGGAACCCGTGCGGAGCCGATCCCCACCCCCGGCGGCGGCCCCGGCCGTGCGGGGATCCGCACACCTGCTCCGCGCAGGCCGCCCGCTGTTCAGGCGATGGGACAGGCAGGGAGCTGGGCTTTAGGACTTTTTGTAGAAACGGAGCTCGGGTTTGTCCCTGCGCCCGGCCTGAAGAATTTTTTTCTACGTCGAAGAGGAGCTACTGGAGCTGCTTGAAGATGAGGTCAATCTGGAGTTGACCAGAGAAGAGGAGTTAACCTTTAAAGCTGGTTAAATCCACAGAGCCGGGAAATAGCGATGGCTCAAGCCCCCCTGCCATCCCGAGCAGCGACACTGGGGGCCAGGGCTCTGTGATGCTGGGACTACCCCGGCTGAAACGGGGCACCATTCCGGGGAAATGCCAAGCCGAAAGGGAGCAGGACATTCCCGGCACCTTCCTCTGCTCAGTACAGGAGGGGAAAAGAGACGTTTGATAAATTCTGCCCGTTTTTGTCGATATAAGGGTGATTGCGTTGACAATCTCGTCTATAAATTACCTTGAACCTAGTAGGAATAAAATTCATAAACAAAGCTGTGACCATGAGTTCGCTTGGACGGAGGTGGGGGGCACTGGAAATGATGGCACCCCGCCCTCCAAACCCGTTTTTAGAGACGGTTCCATCAGGCACGGACCTGTCACTCGTCCTTCACAGGGTGGCTGCTCCTCTGGGGAAATGGCACCGGCGTGGGGAGGGTGAGCAGCTTTGCCCTCCAACAGAAGAGGAAATCTGTGCGTCCAAACGAGAAGAATTGCCCTAAACAGAGCTCACCTGTGCCCTCGGTGATCCAGGGATTTGTTTCGAGGCCGCACCGAGGAACTGTTTTCTGACATGTAGGAAAAAGCGCCCTTCCAGGTGCCTGAGGTGTTTAATTCAGGTTCAGGGCGTCTGTTTTTTAGCGGGGCACGGGGAGGCACTCGGCACCATACCTAGCGCCAGCATCCTCCCACCTCCCTCTCTTCCTGTCTCCTCTCCCTCTCCCTCCTCTCCTCTCCTCTCCGGCGGGCGGCTGTTGCCACCCAGCGGCCGCCGCTCGCCCCCGGCTCGGCGGCGACAGCCGGGACAGCCGGGACCCGCCTCCGCCCCTGCGGGAGCGAGGAGCTCTCTCGCCTGGTACCGGGAAACTGAGGGAGCGAGGCGGTGCCCTCTCATCTGTCTTGTGCGCGCTCCCGCCTGCCCATGTGTGAAGTGGATGGTTGAGTTCTCGGGGGTTAGGAGGCAGAGATTGCAGGACAGCAAGTGAAATGAGTTCAGATAAGACTGATGATGCTCTGTTCAATCGTGGAATAAGGGCTGTAACTCACCAGGGCGTGTGTGTAACTTACAGCATGGTTTAATACTGGACCACAAGCTCATCTCATCTCCATCCATATGAGAGACTCCCAAAAGTGAGGTGCTTGCAATGAACTGAGGGATGGCTTCTGATGGCATAAATGCAAACAAGGGATCTGTCAACCAAGTAACATCATCACCTTTATATTCTTTCACCGAAAGAGAACAAAAAAAAAAAAAAAAAAAAAAAAAAAAAAAAAAAAAAAAAAAAAAAAAAAAAAAGGTCTCTCAACACTGAAAGTAACCTGACATTTCCATGTAACCGTTTCCATGGTTTAAATGGGACAAGTGATACAGGAAATCAGAATGGCCATAACCAACCTGGATGCTCATTCAGTCTGTCACTGTGTTGGTGATTGACTCTAATGCAGTTGGTCCTGCAACTGAAAATACATCAGACAGAGATGTTGAGTAACGCAGAAACCCTGTCTGGGTAAGCTGCACAATGACGTTCTAGCAAGAACGGTTTTAAAGCCCAAAGAGTAAATCAGTGTGGGACAAACGCAAAAGACGTATATAAAATCAATGGGCTTTTGTAAGGAGGAATTGAAAATACCACTGATTTTACTTATGGTATTTAAAGGTATTTTGCATGTAGAAATGCAAGTGAGGCCAGCCAAATGAACAGTGTACTGAGGACACAATCAGTAAAATAAGAGTTTCATAATTCATAACTGATTCCTGATGGAAACAGGTATAGCAAAATTTTATGAGATACCCTTTGAAAGGGATTTAGTGATGATGCTTTTTCCTCATCAGCTTTACATTCAGCACTTTGCAATAGGAATGATAGCTCCCAGCTTTTTTAAGAAGTTTAATAGGAAAATAGTGGTCATGGTTCACCAGAAAGCTTGCTAACACCAAACACAGTTGAGACTGTACCAAAAAATATGAAAAACACAAGGGAAAATCCTGGGAAATGTTTGTTTTAAGCAAGGGCATTAACGTTGAGTCATGGGATACAAAAACTGTGCCTTGAAGAATGACAAATTGGGACTCTGTAAAAAAGCAAAACAAAATTATGCACATTTAAAGCCTTGTTCTTAACATGAAAAGTCAGAAGCAATGCATCTGACCTGCTGGGCTCTAATTGAAGGGAGCGGCATCTTAAAAGCAATTATCCTGCTACCTGAATGGGTGATAAACATCTATTACAGTGTCACAAGCTTGCATCACAGCAGTGCTTTTCACCTTGCTTGTTTGTCTGAGCTCAGCAGGATAAAACAGTTAAAAAGACATCCAAAACAAAGGAATATGGTTTTGGAGGCAGATGGAAGAAATGGCAAGAGAAGCTCCAGATTTATTAAAGAACATGCAATCAGTGCACAAAGTCAGCTAAGAAATCATTATGGGGCTTTTAGGAAGCAGAAGAAGATGCTGAGTATTCAAGATCTGACCCTGCGAAGTGCTTCCACTCACATTTACCTTTATGTGAGTCAGCCCAACAAAGTTAATCAGACTTACAAGAATTAGCTGTGCAAAGAATTGGAATTTGATTAGGAATACAAGCAGCAGCTCACCTGCAGAAAGCTCTTTTGACAGTTAAGAGAGGTGAAAGCATTGCCATTGGGCATCTGTCAAGTCTGGTAGCACAAGGGACAGATTATTTTCTTGAGATGGCTTTCTTATCCATGCTGGGGCACCTGACCAGACAGGATCCCAGAAAACCTGCTCCTTCTTCAGTGGCTTCCCAGATGCCCGCTGTACAGCAAATGTATTATTAACAAGAAGTTGGTAATGCCTGGCAACTCTAAACTTCCCAACAACCTGAAAGCAGACACCTTTTCCCTGTACCTTTGTGTTAACATCAACAGGCTTTCAGCAGCAATCCTGGTTCCTGGTGACCTGCCCACCCTTTTATTTCCTTGGCTCACGTGCAGAGAAGTTGGAGAGAAGCAAACGATTGCTTAAAGCCCTGCCTGAGCAGGCACAAAACAAGCAGGATGTGTGTTTGCATTTGACATTGCCACTTTTTTTTTTTTTCTGAAAATCTGCAGAGGTTTTCTATTCTAGGAAAAAAATCGAAACCGCCATCACCACCAACCAAAAAACCCAACAGTAAACTAAGTTTAAGTAATCTGAAAAAAAAATATTTAGAGCAATATAGGTAAATGGAATTATGACATCTGAAGAAGTCCATGACCTTATGGTGTTGGAGCACAGCTTAAATACTGGTTTTACTGAAAGGTTCCACTAAGACTGTGCCTACAGGTGGGGAATTTGCACATATGCAAATCAGCAAGCCGCTCCACAGCCAATGACTCTGTAAATGTTTTTTGGTGCTGTGTCCAGTGAGGCATTCGTCTGTGCCACGCACTATGGCCTTGCTTCCCTCAGTTCCAGGCACTCAGTGCTGCTCCCTCCCAAGCCAGCATTCATTTACTCCGCACGCCTTTGTTCCTGCAAGAGCTTTCTAACTCGCCCGGAGTAAAACTAACCACCAACCACATGACCTTTCCTGTTTGTTTCTGTCCGTGAGACCACAATACCCACGGATCTATGGTATCTCTACCAAGCTGGATGAAATGCCTTGAAAGCAATATTCTTGTAGAGACTTGCATGGATGCACATAATTCTCTATCAGGTGCATGCCACCATTTATTGCTCAGACTCTCATCTGGTTTGCTCAGTGTGTGGCCCAACATTGCTGCCTAGGAAGCATTGTTGTACAGAATGTTTTAAAAAACAGTTTTCCGCATGTAAAAAGTATAGGAAAAGGTAAAACCCATGAAGCCTGGATGCATATTTTCCTCCTTAACCAGGATGGTTCAGGCTAACCTGAACAAACTTCCTCACTTCTTCAGAGTGCATTCCTAAAATGGGAGATTGCCTTTCATCCTGCTGGTGATGCAAATGCTACAGGTGTGGAGTGGAACCTTTTTGGCTGGAAGCGCTTACAGAGCAGATAATGCTACTGTAAAACACTTAAAGCACACCCAACCTGCAATTATGGTTTATTTCATGGGGTTTAATTGCGCTCATCAGGAAAGGCAGCTGGATGAGATACCTGGATAATATCCTTAGGGTCCAACATAGCAAACAGCTCCTGGCTTTCAGATGCCTTTTACCGTACTCATCCCTCAACCATCTTCATTTCTTGTCAGGATCCATAGGCCCCATGGTTTTGACTGGAAGGAGACCAACAGCTGCATGCAGCCCTGGATGTCTTTTTCTTTGACATCTCTGCTCTATGTGGCAATAGGGTCTTGCCTCCACAAGAGCTGAGCTGTCTCGCCACCTTTCGCAAGACACCAACCTGCGCCTGTGACTGAGCAGTGCCGCCCATGCCCTGTCTTTCTGCTGCGTGGAAAAGGATTGGACACCAAGTTCCCAGATGAAACTGCAGAGGAGCAAAGCAGGCAGCTTCTGTACAAAGGAATAGGAAATCGAAAGAGTCTTCTAGACAAACAGGAACATCCATCTCTGATTCATAAACTTTTATTACACCTGTTAAAACTTCTTAAGAGGGAAAGCACTTTATTTTAAAGCATTTACTCAAGAAAGACCAACACACTTCATTTTAACAACTTTCTTCAAAGCATCTTTTAGCTTTGAAAAGGCTGTTCCCCTCAGCTGCAAGTAACCTACGTCATTAAAAATTTCATTTTAGACTTAATTTTATATACATTATTTACAGTTGGTATCTTTATAAATTTTACACCTTTTTTTGGTCAAGGGAGTTGATTCTTGGTGCTTGGTAGCGTGATTGTGTTAGGCATGTATGTTTTACTCTCCCCCTTATGTTTATTTACATTGCTCCAGCAGCATGACAGCAGAATCAATTTCAGAGTTAGAACTGGAAAGGTTTAAAATTAACATGGGGATTCCCCTCCAAGCTGAAAACAAACTTGTTTTCAACTTAAAAAAAAGAAAATTTCAGACTGGATTCGCAGTATTCTTAGTATTATATGCATCAAGGTTTCCCCAAACAGCAAACTTTCCCAATCAATTCTACGAAATTAATCTCCCACATCAAATTAGATTCTGCCCCACCGCCCCCCCCTCCAAAAATTAGATATGCATCTTTTGGGTTTAAAAAAAAAAAAAAGTATTTGCACTTTCCACTTCCTTCAGTGCAAGTTTCGTCCAAAAGCTTACCAGCATTATTTCCCCCCACCACAGACCATCACCCATGGTCGAACCTTCCTACCAATTTAGAGCAACTCAGGTCAAAAGCAGTAAAAGAGAGGATGAGAGGCATGGCAAGACAGACACCTCCTTTGAAGTCTCCCTCCAGTGAGAGAGGAAAGGAAATGATTTCATGAGGTTTTTGCTACCAGCTTTTGACAGACAATCACGCACACACCTACTCTACAGCGTGCCTGGTACTGGCTGGGCAGGAAAAAACCCAACTAAATGGAACTACAAGATAATCTCATTTCACTTACATGGCTAAATTATGAAAACGATTGAGGAGAAATCTAGTTTGGCCTGCTATTTGTACTGAAGTGGAAAAAATCAGGAGCTCCAGTTACAAAATGGCCTTCTCCCATTTCAAAACTTAGAATGTTGGGGAATTGAAAGATTAACATCAGCAACACATTTTAGACAGCATATGCTATCCTCAATCCATCTTTGATTTAGTCTCTCTGATAATTTAATACAAATGTCTTTTTAAAAAGGTTGAGCATTTGAGATTTTGAACTTACTTTGAGAATAACTATCTTGGCACTATTTTTCCCTCACTATTAAGCTAGGGGCAAGCTACACACTCAAGCTCTTCCTATCACAGAGTTCCAACATAATACAGTGATTTTCTAGACAGCTGCATGCTCAGTGCTGGTACAGAAAGACATCTGCCCTGACTATTACTTCTATTGTTTTCTGCTAGGAAGAATGAGCATTGCTTGGCTCCTCAGGATTCTCAAGCATTTCCAGAGAGCACAAGCACTGGTTACATACTGGCGGTACCTCCAGCAACAAAGGCAGGTTTTGTCAATTTAATCTCACTTTCATTCTAGTTTGAGGATACTGGAGCTGCTGACAATAATCAGTCGAATTTTTTACATCCCTTTTTACCTCTGCACTAAGCTAAAATGGATGGACATGTTGCCCCCTCTGCTGTCCTAAAAATCAAGAGACTCCCGCTGAGCTAATCTAAAGTTTAAAAAAGAAAAACCCAAATGAAAAAAAATCACCACACCAAAGCCCTGCAAATGAATTTATCCATTGCTCTTTATCCTCTCAAAGAAGTTAAAAGTTACAGGCTTTGTTGATTCTCCATTTATTTTGAGAAATATAAAATATGAAAACTAGTTTACAGTTCTGGCACAAAAAATGATGACGCAATAAGCACAAAGTTTCTTTTTACAAATAATGCTATATATCTTTACCATTTAAAAGTGCCTAGAGTTTTTCACAGCAAATAAACTTTATTCACCTATATATTTTTTCCTTATTAAAATATTAAATCTATTTAAATTGCACGTGAACACCTTGGTGAAGTAAACTAGAAGTAAAATTATAATAAATCTGTATATAAAGCAAACAGTCATTAGAAACTACATGGAATGGAAAAGACTATCAAAGCCTAAATTGAATCTTAAAAGCTGACCAAGAAAACAAGAGACAAGACTCCAACTGATATGGCACAAGTGATTAAATTATTGACAATTAGACAATAAGTAGAAAGTAAAGCCTGTTTGAAGATGTTCATGGATCTAATACACTGTTAAAACATTTCGATGCAGAGGTTTTGTAACATTTAAACTGGCAAGAGTTTTTCAACTGCTAAGCATTTTTCCACAAGATTACAAGGCATCTCCTTCACTTTATACTGGACCTTAAAATGAGTACATTGGTAGATAAGAGAATGTGCATAAAAAACCCGAAATTTACACCAAAAGTTGCTGTAGTTGACAATTTACCTTGTTTTGACAGTAAAACAGTTGAGAATTTTATCAGCTAAAATTAACATCATTAACTTGCAACAGCAGAAACTAGAACAATGAAAAAGGTTATTCTTCTTGCTTTAAAAAACATACCTTGTTCCAATCTCCACAATTGCCCAGGGTTCAACCTACGGTTTCACTGTCAATACAACCACTTACACTATGCAAAATCAGGTCTGCAAAACAGAAGCGTCTGTAGATCGGGGCCATAACTTTCACCTGGTAGTCTTACTTATCCAGACACTTGCACTGAATTCTATCAGTCATTACTGGGAGGTGAGTGGTGATCCAAGATGCCCAATCTGAAAGCTTTAGAGGCCCAGCTGCCATAGCGCTGTGTGTGCTCTGACCTCCTGGGTCATGTTTCTTAAACGCAAACCCTTTAACATTCCAAGCTGAAGATCCAAAAAATTCAAGTATCCAAAGGCTTACTGGTTGTAAGTCCTGACCTTCAAGCTCGTGCTGCTATCAAGTCATTTACATAAGTGTTTCTTTCAAACTACAATACAACCAATTCACCCTTTTTGGTATCTTTTCCAGGTGATCAAAAGACTATTTGATTTGAATCAAAACAAGAATAACATACATCATAGGGCCTGAAGAAGTGTTCCAGGCCAGGCTGGATGGAGCTTTGAGCGACCTGGTCCAGTAGAAGGTGTCCCTGTCCATGGCAGGGGGGTTGGAACGAGATGATCTTTTAAGGTGTCTTCTAACCCAGACCACTCTGTGACTCTATGAACAGCATTGTTACGTTGCTTTAAGAAACACAGCAATGTTGACAATGGATGTATGATAAATGCTCCTTTATGTCATTCACATTAAGCAGCACAGGAAATACAAATGCACACTAGATTTCTTTGCACTGAAGCCAAGCTGTTTAAAAATGCAGGAATACACTATGTTCTCAAAATTAGTATTATATTATAGGCATGCACAACTTCACATATCTAAACAAAATCAGGAGGCAGGACCTAAAACATAGGCTTTGTGAAGAATTCAACAGTGCTTCAACATTTGCAATATAACGAATTTTCACCACTTAAAATGAGAGCACCAATGTAATCCTCTCCAAAAAAAAATGTTTATAACCAGGTATTAAAGCAAGTTTAGTCTATGTGAAGAAAATTTGAAAAGTGATCAACCTAATTCAGAGAGGGAAAAAACCCCCAACCTCAATAAATTAGATTCTAAGGTTTTCCAGTTAACCAGCTATTATTTTTTATCTCTGTTTAATTGAATACCTCTTCTTTAATAGATACAGAGAATCTCCTAACAAAAGCAATCAATTTTTGCCTATTTTGGTTGTTAAATATTACTTTCAAAGAAGTGAAAGTGCCCAGTTTCACACATAATTTTAGATTCAGAGTACTGAATGAAAATGGAAATATGACATTGAAAACACAGCGGTGCTAACAAATACAAAATATGCAGCTTTTGAAAAAAAAAAGCAGCTCACAAGGCACTTACTATAGTGGTCCATTAAATAAACTGTATACATAGTGCACCCTTAAAACATCATTGTTATGCATCAAGCTTTTTCAGTGTTAAACGAGATTTCTTAGAAACAACCACTGGGTTCTGTGTATTCTGAAGCAGTTATTGAGCAGCCTTGTTTCATATAATGTAAATGAAACAAATTAGAAGTGGGTCATATAAGGAGAGTATTTTATGTAATTTCTCATGTGAAAGCTTTTCCGTGCAGTGACAAAATGCAGTGTGGAAGGCCATTCTGACACATACCTCTCCCTCCTCCTGACCCCTCTGCCCTAAAAAGCTACATTCCTGCTACTGGAAGAGCCCGGCATTTTAATTACAATTGATTCTATCATCAACTACTGGTTTGGCTCATCATTTGCAGCTTTGAAATTAATGTGCAGAACAGTAGCATTAAGCCACTTTCCTTCCAGAGCAAAACCTGGCAGATTAGGTGTCTGTAAAAATTGTACATTGTTTCAATGGCTTAAAATGCTGAGTCATAACTGACACACTTGATATTGGTTTGACTTTTTTTTTTTTTTTTTTGTTCACAACATACTTCAAAGACCAGAAGAGCTACAGACCCGATGACGTCTCCTAGCATTTCTCTGTGGGAACGGGTTCTTCATCTCCCTTTAGAAAGTATGCATGTATTAAACCATACTTTTTAATTACTCCCACACTGAGAAAGCTTGGATCATACAAACATATTTGCGATCTTCGGGTTTCCACAGTCGTATGTTGGACAGAATAAGGAAAGCTGTCATTATCAGAAGGATCTGTAGATTGGCCAAAGGAAAAGTTAACATCCTAAATCAAAAGCAGTCCCAAAACGTTAGCAAAAGGTACCAACTTGATCAGGGGACTTCAATCTACTTCAGCCCGGTCTGTCATGGTACTTATTTCATCCATAAGCACCAAAGTGAGAAAACTTAAGTATTTGTCCAGAATTACCGCACATAGTCCATTCTCCAATTCTATTCTACGGATCACTTACAAGCTCTCCAAATTCTTTCCAACTCAAATCACCAAAAAAAAAAAGACGTATCTAGTCCTCATTCACACTTTTGCATAGTTTGGCATTTTCTGGATTTGTACTTTTGTTTTTTCTTTCATAGCTTTTGAGGGGACTCCTCTGTCACACATGCAAGTACTTCCAGCCTAAATCCTTCAGGAGCAAAACTGAGTCCCACTTAAGCAGCAAGCTGTCCAGGACCGCTTGACATTCTTCTTTCCACTCAAAGTAAAGATTACTCAGTTTTATCTGCACTTTCAGATTTTTCCCTTTGCATCATGCAGCGACGAACTATGCTGTCAAAACTTCCTAGGTAAAATAGGCCAATGATGCGAAAAATGCCCATGCAAACAACCTGGAAACAGAGAGAAACAGCTTTCAATTCATTTTGGATCCAAGATTGCACCATATTATTGAGTCATCAATTTTTTTTTTTTAAAGAAGTTCTAGGCAGGCATGTTATATAATCTTCAGAAAACAAACTTAGCAAACAAAGCTAACTACGTTCAGCAGTGAGTAGCTGGAATACTCTTAGCTCACTCACCAACTTGCTGCTTCAGCTTGAAAACACTACCGCAGTTTCCTAAACTTAAGTGCCACAGTACTAACAGCCATGTGATGAAAAGATAATCCACGTTTGCATAATGTTCTACACCCTGAAATTATTCTAAACTACCAGAAATTATGACAACAGGTACTTCCCAAATCCTACCTGCTGAAGACCTTCAGTAATAGAAGTGACTGGTGACATTCCACTTGTCAATATTGACAGCATGTAACCATCTGATCCAACCGAGCTGTTGAAGTTCCCTTGCTGGATGGAAGGATTAAAAAAATCAGAAAGTAATTTACCCAGTTGTGGCAAATAATTTTAACAAAATATTTTAACAGCTATTGATGGACACAGATACCTGATCTCAATAGCAACAAATATTTATATGTAAAAAAATTATTACCACAATTAAACAAAATATTTTGGGCTACACAGCAACATTCCAAAAGGCATTAATTTAAAAATGGAAAAGGAAGCTAAATTCTCTTTAGAGAGAGCGTGCTAAATTACTGCAGATTTTTAAAAGATTTAAAGGCTATGAATTTCTTCTTATTTCTATAGAAAATACTTGACAGTCTTCACAGCAATAAGCATGTTTCAGAAACAGAATGATACCCTAACTCTAACAGATCACCAACCACTACTGTAATTGTATGACAAATACAGCTTGCCTTTTGTTAAAATTAGCTTGCTTATCACATGAGATTTGGCAAGGAGGTGTATTTCAAATGCTAGGCTCTCCTTCACCTACATCAAGAATTTTTAACTGCAAGACACAGCTTGCTAAATAATTGAGAGGGGAGAAAAGGCAGGGAAAGACACCAGGAAGAAATCCCAAACAACCAAACAACTTTAATTACTTAACAGTAAAATTGTAGTTCCACAGCTCTTACTCCCGGGCTCCTCTTATTTGTTTCCATTTGACTTTATGCCAGAAGACAGTAACATTGTGGGACTAAATCTATGGAATGTGGAAGTGAAAGGAAAAGGTGGAGTTCCTGAATCAGGGTTAGGGGTGAATCTATGCAAAGTAGTAGAGGTTATTCGAGCTGATTATTTCTCAACGCACACCTAAGAGTACACAAACACCTTCTCGTTTCTATTTCAGTCTCTCTGGTGATGGCTGGAGTGCATAAAGACCATGTCTGAACTAATATATGATCCAAAGTGTAGAAAGTATGGCATAGATAGTCCATATGCTTAAGATGAGAGAGGAGATTAGTTTTCCTTAATCACCAGAGGTGATTTGGAAATTGTGTTGAGGGAATACTTGCTTTTAAAACAGAATCAGACAATTTTGTGTTTATATGCTGTATTCGTGAAAACACTGTAAAATCTTCACAATTGAACCCCTGCTATCAATGTAAACCACGTTGAAGATCAAGAGTTATTTGGAACTGGAAAGTAATTGCAGATTTTAGGATGCAATGGGTGTGCTTTATGATCATAAAATTTCATGTTTGGTTCTATTCTGCGGTGCTTTACTAAGCATGAAGGCATTCCCTAGCACAAAACATTGAAAAAAAAAAATCGTCAGAAAGGCAATACACTAAGAACCGCATTTTATGTATTTTAATCACTCATAAATCACATAATTCAGATATTAAAAGCCAAAAAAGGTCAAGTGCCTTCCTTTATTGTAAAATTATTTTTATATGAACTCATCTTAAAGAAAAATAAGAGAGTACAACAAGTTTTTGAGGTTAGACAAATGGTATTTGATACATAAAATGTCAATAGAGTTTAGTGCTTTCAAGTCAGTCATAATCCATCTTTGAGACATTGCATCATACTGATGCATCATTTTATTCTGTCTATGTACAGCTTCAGATAACTTTGACTTCCGAGAGACTGTAGAAAATCATTTGTGGGCACAGTGGCAAAAGAAGAATAAAGAAAACAGCTCTTGTTCAAACTAACCTAAGAGAACTGTTCTGTGGTAATTGGTTTTGCACTTAGCTTAGTCATTGCCTTACAGTCTCAAGCAAGCACGACACGTGATCCTAGTCTCTTCCACAGAGAAGATGTTCAAAAACTACCATTTACTTACTATGGCATCTTTCACTATAACTCTGGCGACTTGTTCTGCTTGGCAAACAGATGAGGTTTCAGAAATCAGCTTCGTCTCTAAGGGCTTTAATAGAAAAACACCAATTTAAGTTCAACTAACAACACACAGGAGAAAATACATGCATGTCAAATTTTGGGTTTGGGTCTTTTGTCACGGATGACATCACTGCTAGCAGGTGTCACCTAAAACACCCATCTAAACAAAGGTATAAGCACGTTCATAAGTAATAGTCCAATTTTACAAAGGGAAATGACAACTTTTCCTCAAGTAGTACTTTTCTGTATATAGTTTATTACTACTATGAAAGTGAGGGGTGTTTTTCCCCAAAGCACTTTATTTTTCTGTAGAAGCTACGACAAGGCTTTAACTATTTTTCCTCAATACTTATACTCATTCCTTTATGTTTCTTGCCAGAAATGAAGTCTAAGATAGGCCTGAAATATTTTAAGATCCTATAAAACAGCTTGCTTTCTCTTTTTCAAGGCTACTCTAATACTGGGACTAGTTTAATTCTGGGATTATTATTTTTAAAAGAAAGCACTTCTAGGGAAAAGTTGAGCAACTACAGGTTTCTCGTCATCAATTCAAAGAACTACAGTAATTAATTTTCACAGAAAGGGGCCTATTTCACAATATTTGTAGAATTATGAGTTCTGATTTCATCAACCAAGCTCACTGAAATTTTTTTTTTTTCTTTTTAGTATGTGTCTTTTAAGGGTGGCCAGGGGCACATCAGTGTCTCTGCCAGCAGAAATCACATACAAAAGGCTTTCACATGCATTCCTACAGTGATATGGCTCATGTCATCAGATCTCCATTTCACAACCCCTTATTTACTTTTGAGCTTACTGGCCAGCATCAAACAAATCTGAATGAGATATACAGGGTTAGCAACAGTAACTCAAATACTCAGAATCTGGGAAAAAAATAGCAGCTGTTCAGGAGCAACAGCTAAAGTTCATGACATGTTGGAAATAAGGCAGGCAGATATCAGCCAATAAATGCTTGATCTGGCTACTCAGCTGGCCAAGGCACAGCTGTCACTTGTGAGGCAGCTACCTCAAAGGGGGGAAAAAAAAAAAAAGAGCTTACTGATAAAACACAGGAAAGCTGTAACCTAGCTCCTGACTTTTTTTTACTATATTCAATGATTATAGAGAAAAATGAGATGCAAGATGGAGGCATATGTTCTAAGTAGTATCAAATATTAACAGTAATTCAGCAGTAATAAATAAATGCAACAATAAATGAGTATCTGAAATGTCAGAGCAATGCAATATTGCAGAAATTTAAGGCACACTATCATGCTAGGAGCAGGTTATCCAAAGAGGTCATGTGGGCTAAAACAAAGGATATTTCTCTCCTAAAAGACAAGACTTTTTTGACAAATGAGAAATCTCTCTGAATCTCTTTCAAAGAGAAATCTTAGATGAACAGTACATTCTGCTGGTTCCCTGAAATAGGCTATTATGAAGGAAAAAATCCTAGAGAATATGCAAGCTATACAAGTATCTGCAGATGTCTAATTCTGGCACTTTATGCGGATGTGTGGGAGTATACATTTAATACAGAATATCTCTATCAAGAAATGATGAAGTAAGAATTGTGTTATACAATCCCTACTGATTCCTATTCAAAGGGTGAAAGACAAAATGAAATTCAAACTCAATTTCCAATTATACATGATGGTGCATGTTGAAAAGATGATAGCCTTAGATACCAGATTTCTAGTTCACAGTATGCAAATAAAAAATAAAGATTTTTTTTTTTTCTGGTTAGCTGATGCTATAGTCTGAACAGGGGGCCTGAATGTGATTTTTAGAATTGTACTTCTCATGTATGGACATGGCAAATGACAAGAGGTGACTAAAGGCCAAAACTTTCACTTTTAAGGTAACCCAAATGAAAAGCCTCCTGCTGCTGACACATCCTTCTGAAAAGTGATCCTGTCATTTCTACTATGAATACAGTGTGAGAGTTTCTTTTCTACTGTAATACTAGAAAACAGCCATTACTGAACTGGGTCATTACATGCATTCATACAACATCATTTGGTTGCAGGCTCCACTGAAGGAACTGAGGTTTGCTTCGATCTGTTACATCTACCACAACAGCAATGCATTATCAAAGATGCAAAGCAGGAATATTATTTTTGGTTAATTAAGCTCCAGTATAAAAAAAAAAAAATAGTGATGTACAGTTTACCATCCCACACCAATATTCTGACTGCATGCAGGAATACTCTGCAATGTTTCTGATCTTAAAGGCAAGTGTTAAAGCCTCAGAACAAGAAACTACACAAAATAATCCCACAAGCTATATAACTCTGAGTAGTTAAAAACTGGTAAAACCGAAGTGCTTAAGAGTACTTCTTAAAATCTTAATATGCTTTAAAAATACTGGTTTCAAAAACTGAAGGACAATTTACCTTCGTTTTACTTTCTTCTGCAAAGCCAGGAGTATCAGTGTCTGGAGGATAGGCCACTGTTACGTAGACATTGTAAGGTTTTACCTGTGTTTTACAAAAACATTAAGTGTTATCTTAATACTGACAGCCTTGACATGTCCCTCATAATTTCATCAATTTCTCTTGTAATTAAGAAGTTCAGCAAGCATGAATTCAAATTGCTCGTAGGGTTAAGTCCTCAGCAATTTCGAGACTTACAGCTTTGTTAACTGAGAAACAAAACAGCAAAGAATTTTAAAAGGTGGTTGTGATGCTTTTTCTAATAAAAGTCCCTAAAAACTTTGCAAATTATTTGATGAATCTCAGTGGTTTTCAGGACATTTAGGAAGAGTATTAAAGTAGCTTAAGTCTATAATTTTACCAATTGCAATTTCTAAAAGAAGACTAAACCTCTGTCAAATAACAGAACCCAACATTTATAAACACAAGGCCAAAAAGACTTCCACTGAGGAAAAAGCCCAACAAAAATGTAAAATTCCGATCTGTTATCTTTAAGAGGTATACTCAAGTCTCAAGGCTTTTCAATTCATGGTATAAACTTGCAAGAGGTCGAAGTCTAAGGAGACAAAAAATAATTGGAAAACGTGAGGGAAAGTGGAAGGTCTTACATCAAGAATTGTATTTAGTTATGTATTTGTATGTATGTGTCATAGAATTACATCACAGTGCAATTCTACTCGAACTGCTACAATGCAAACCTGTACATATTTAAAAAAAGCTTTTAATGAAAATATTCAGAGGGCTACAATAAAGCAAAATGTTGTAAAACACTGAGCATATTTATATTATGAAACATTCTATATTGAAAACACTTCCTGAAATACCACACCATACGCCCATAAACACCCTATTTTTAGTCTTGAATAATTCCGTCTTCACAAAAATATCTGTCACCAGTCTGAAGAAAGACCCTGCACTCATGCTGTTCTGTTTGGCAGACCAGAAATTATTAGAGGCAGTTTTATCCTACATTTCTATCCTGACCAAGGCATATGACAGGGACTATGCAAGGGTCTGGAACCAAACAAAGGCATTTTTTTATATATAAACACTTAATTATTCAAATATACATTCTCGACAGGAAAATGACAAAAGTAATTTTCAAATCACTTTCATCTGTCTTACTACAGTGTACTCACCCACTTTGTTCCATTGAATAATGAAAAGTGTTTGGTTTTGGTCTTAAACATAAGCTTAGACGACTGTAGGATAACAAGCTCATATTTATCAAAATATAGAAGGGTGAGTCACTGCAACCCCCCCTTTTTTTTTTTTGGTGGACAATCCTCAAATTCTAGCTTAGGAGTTTTACAGTTTCATATGGTTCATATACCACTTACCATAGACTCTCAATCAAACTGGCAATTATTGGCCTGTCTCTCGTGCATCCATGTCATATCTTCAATATCATTTTGCACTTAGAACCTCAAAGAAGGCTTTTAATTAAAAGTTTTAAAAATCTAGTCCTTTTAATTAAAACGAAAAATTAAAAAATGTCTGCACATCTCATACTCAGTTTTAGGAAGAGATTCAATCTACTCCCTCTTATGCAACTGAAATCAGGTTAGTTTTTGCAACCTATGCAGAGCAACAAGATTGTACTGCTGCCAAACGAGGGCAAATAACACAGATATTAACAATGCTGCACAATATAACCCCCCTCCCCACCTATTTAAATGAAAATGTCCTGTGGTGACAGTTAAGACAAAATCGTTTATAACCAAAATTACTTCAAATTATTGCACACGTACCTCCATTTGCAGGGCTTCAGCCAGCCCCCGAAGAGCAAACTTGGTTGGAGAGTAAGCTGTGTATCCAAAGAGGCCCAACTGGCCAGCCTGAGATGAGACAAACACAATCCTTCCCATTCTGCGCTCCTTCATGGTAGCAATGACGGCTCGGCTCGGGTAGACACTACCCAGGTAATTGACTGCCATTAATCTCTGCACAAACAGGATTAATATTTGAGCATTTGAGCCACGCATCCAGAATTCTTCAGCTGTTTGGCCTTATTTATCAGGAAAAAAAACCCTACTTCAGTCTGCTTTAACAATCAGGTTCACCAGATCTGTCCTGGCAAATGAAACAACTGTTTTCTATTCTACAGCTTCATAAACTGTTTTATAGCTAAAAAACCCACTCCATGCCAAAAGAAATCCTGTAAGTCTTAATAGCATCCAGCATACTGATAATACTGTGAACCATATGGCCTTGAAGGAAAAAAGAGTAATATTTCAGGGAAAATCTAACCTGAACAGCCTCCAGGAAGCAATCCATTTATGCATGATGCATGAAAACACACTGCAAGTTTAAAGAGCTTTCTAAAACAGGAAACAGGAAAAATGCTACGTATTTACACGTTCCAGAGATTTTATTCTTTGCCAGGATAACGGGAAGTCTTTAATTTCATTCTCTACAAGACCTAAAACACAACTGATAGCCTATACAAGCAATAAAATGGATGGTTCAAATTTATTATAAAATGATGCCCATTTAGTATTTTCAGATGATTCAGCATTATCTGTAGATGAGCGGAGGCCTGAGGGCTGCAGGCAAAAAGTAACCAAAATACAGGTGGTTTTGAGGTTTCTTTTTTGTCTTTTCATCAGAGCAGCAGCTTGTCAAGCTGAAACAATTTGTGCATCTCAGAACCGAACACTGGTAAGAGCTGCATTTTTCTTAAATAGGTTAAAAATATTTTTGAAAAATCTTCAACGAAGAAAAAGAAACTACGTGAAATCGTTAGGGGAGAAGTTAGAGGCAACCCTTGCAAATCTGAAGAGATTCTGACAGCTAGCACAAGTCAAGTGTAACACTGTTCAAGTCTGCAGACACAGGAATGCAATCTAATTGTTAGGACGGTTAAATAAGAAATTATCATACGATGAAATAAAAAAAGTATGCTCACTCACTTCAAAAGAATTCACTTCAATATCCTCAAATTTCCCTGTGACTGATGTTCCTGCACAGTTTACAAGCATGTCAACTGGCCCCAACTTCTCCTGAGCCTGGAAGAAGGGACAGAGGTTAACATACTCTTTATGAGGAAAAACCTTCCTGTATCACCATACCAAATAAGAAACTATTTCCAACAGAAATACAACACACGGAGAAGTTTCTTAAGAAATGTAGGCGAATCAGTTATTTTCTCACCTGTTTTAGAACATTCTCCACCTGTTCGTAGTCTTTAGACACATCAACGGAAATACAAAGTACAACCTAGAAAAGTGAAAGCACATTTTCACAACACACAAAGTCCAGTAATCGCTGACTTAAAGCCTTTCAAAATGAAACAGGCTCAATGTCATATCTTTCCCCCGCCAAAAAAAAAAAAAAAAAAAAAGGCTTTTTGACAAGGTATTCTGCACTTCTTCCACACTGGAGAAAGCAATTTCTGCTACCTCCAAGCTCCTCCCCCTCACACACATAGTTCTAGTATAATAAAGATTACGTGAAGAACAAATAAGCACTTCATGATCTTCAAAGCAGTGACTCATGTGCAAAGTACAATTTCTAATTTACTGTACTAAGACACACTATTGACCGAGTTATTTACATGAAGTTTAATAAGTAAAAGTTATTTTAACTAAGACAATCAAATTTGTCCAGTGATATATTTAACTTTTATTACCTAAACCTGAGTCAAACCATTTGTATGGCTTAGGCTCATCTTTAAAGGAAAAATGTTTTTCCCACCTCATAGCAAGGCATGGTTGCAGTGTTACCATGAAATGGTGACATCTGCACTGCAAAAAAAAATCTGTTCCAAAATTTAGAAAGCAAGTGTTAAAAACCTGCTAATTTTAGCACTTGCAATGCACACTACCTCCTTATTCCATGATTTTTTTTTTCAAGAATAGTAGTAAACCTAGTTGCATAATATTTAATTGGGACACCCCAAGGACAAAATGAAAACAAAAATTCTATGAGAAACGGAGTCATTGCACAGTGTCATAAATCTCAAAATGTGAAGACATGTGTACATATTTACTCCTTGCCTGATAATCAGACATTGGGTTTAGCTTGAAAGATACAGAAAAATTAAAATAACCAGGGAAAAAAGAAGCAGAGGGGAGGGGTAATCAGGAGGAGGAAAACCCACAATAATGATATGGTTTTCCTGCAGCTAAAAGTTAGGCTGCGTTTTCCTTGAAAGTTACTGATTCCTTTCAGCAAGATGGACTCACGATCTAGGTTTTCAAGCACCTTCAAATCAACTTCTGGCCAAAGAAAGCACTGCTTCTTTTGGGTTACCACTTGCAAACTGCAAGACTGCTGCAAACACCAGGTACTGACAATTATGCTATTCTCTCTGCTAAGCCAACAGCAGAGCTCTGGGGCAATTCCTCATCTTGAACAGAAAAGCTATCTCCTGTTGCAGTAACAGGAGGGATTCCTGTATTCTTGTTCCAACTTCTATCCTTTCTGCTACTTTGGTCAATTAATTTGAAAGTCAAAGATGAAATAAAATAAAGTCATCAGTAGTTTGTGACAAGTATGCTCATGACCACTTATCATGGAGCATGTGGGCAAACACACACACACAAAAGGCTCACCACAGTGTAACTAACTGCTTTGGCAGCCAGTGTTTTGTCACTCCTGCCCCTGGTCGGACTGTGACACTTCTCAGCTGCATAAACAGAATCTGCCTGCCATTCCTGTACAGCAGGTTGGCTATTCCTGCCTCCCAGCACTGTGTGTAGTTGGACAGCAGAGTAAACTTGTGGCACAAGTTATTGGCAGGAACCCCCTTAAGGCATTTATTACATTTTGGAAACATTTATTTTTTTCATAAGTTTAAGAACAAAACAGCAGCTGAATGCAAACAACACTGAATTATCATTTGGCTATCCTTGCCAAGATCAGTAAGGAGATGAAGTAAATTGCAGTTCTCTATAAAAACTGGAGCAATTTGTAAATTTAACAGATTGCGTAGATTAGTTACACAGTGAACAATACATTTGGGAACTACCACAGCTTTTACTGACTATTGTCACCTTTTACAACTGACTTCTTTCCTTCTATTATCATACATTCTTTCTGCTACCATATACTAATACCTTTACCCCAAAATATGGACCATAGATCCACATCAAGGACACAGAATATGCTGCCAGAAGTACTCTTATGCCCAGCCCTGCTCATCACATTTTGTTCTAAATATTGTGCTGTGTTGGATAAATAAAGCTTTTTGTTGCATTAATAAAGCTTTCCTCAATAAAATATCAACTCAACCCCCAGTAAAGTAACTGTGAATATTCTAGATTAGAAAAAGCATTTAGAAAATACTGGGAAAAGACCTCTAAGGGTAAGGATTTTGTTCCAGTGCACACCTACATCCATAGAGGCTGCACCATCAGCACTCTAAACCACATGCAATGGTGAAACACTAAAGGTACACATAGGCCAGACTCTGATTGTCAATGCAACTTGGTTTCAAGTATGTATCCAAGACCTGAAAGGTGACAGCACATGCCCAAGAAAAAAAAAAATCTTTCCTGAGGATATCTGCCTCTTACCTTGACATGGGACCATTCAGTCTTCAGTGACACAGACAATGAGATCTGCAGGAAGCCTGCAGATGACACCAAGCTTGGTGGTACAGCTGACACATGTGAAGGACAGGATGCCACCACAGGAACCTGGACAAGCTTGAGAAGTGGGCCCTTGGGGAATTTCATGAAGTTCAAGACCCGGTACAAGGTACTGCACCTGGATTGGGGCAATCCCCGCCATTGATGCAGGCTGGAGATGAACTGATTGAGAGCAGCCCTGCTGAGAAGGACTTGGAGGTGCTGGAGGGTGAGACCAGCCATGTGTGCTCACAGCCCAGAGGGCCAAACGTGTCCTGGGCTGCATCCAGAGCAGCGTGGACAGCAGGGCCAGGGAGGGGACTCTGCCCCTCTGCTCTGGTGAGACTCCCCTGGAACACTGCATCCAGCTCTGGGATCCAGCACAGGAAGGACATGGACCTGCTGCAGTGAGTCCAGAGGAGGCCACAGAAATGACCAGAGGGCTGGAGCACCCCTCTTATGAAGACAGGCTGAGAAAGGGGTTGTACATCATGGAAAAGGCTTCAGGCAAACCTTACAGCTGCCTTTCAGTACCTAAAAGGGGCCTACAAGAAACCTGAAGAGAGGCGTGTAATGACAGGACAAGGGGATACGGCTTTTAACTGAAAGTAGGTTTAGATTAGATATTAGGTAGGAATTCTTTACTGGGAGGCACAGGCACAGGCTGTCCAGAGAAGCTGTGGATGCCTCATCCCTGGAAATGAACATTCAAGACCAGGTTGGATGGGGCTCTGAGCAATTTGGTCTAATGGAAGTGTCCCTGCTAAGAGCAGGGGAAATGGAACTAGACAATCTTTAGGGTGCCTTCCAGCCCAAACCATTCCAGGATTCTGTGATCAACAGTCTGTGTATGTTATCTATACCAGCCATCACCTTTCTCTTCAGCCTTTCAGTCATCTTTTTGTACAGCTTGTCTGTTCATCTACTGTCACTTAACAGCCGCCCCAGACTCCCTGCCTTCTCCAGTTCTGCTCTTTCCATTCAGATCAGCCAGGCTTCCCTGAGACCACATCCACGACCCGAGAGCCACACAGGAGCCAGCCTGCCCATCACCTCCGCTGCCAGCTGCTTGACCTGGCCACAAGCATGAAACTGCTTCTGCAAAAAAAACCCCTAGTCAGTGCACACTGGAGCTTGCTCAGCCTTGAAGGAGTTTTGGAGATGCTCACTCAAACTCCTAGGTACATGCACTGAATAATAGTCCTTTTAAAAGGCTGCATCTATCAAGCTAGGACAGATTTTAACAAGAACATCCTGACACAGTGTTTGACAAGGGATTAACTGTAATCCTAAGATTGGGAAACTTCTAGAGCAGCTAAAAGAAAATGGTTATCAGGTTGGTTTTTTTAGTGGGCAAAATACAGCTTTTCCTCACCTCAAATGGCTTAGATTTTCAAACAAAGTTGATCTGAGTAAGGCAGCACGCACAGGAAAAAAAAACAAACAACTGGAGCCATTTGACAAAAGTATAAGGAAGCAAAGACAGAATCTTATCTTACACACTGAGGTATTAAAAATTTTTGTATCAGCTACTATACTAACATTTTTGCCCACAAATATTCAGCTTTTTTTCACTGCTTCTTTTCTACAGAATATCTAATTTATCAATTCAAACCTCTGAAGTTCTTGAGAACTTTAAAGTAAGTTCTCAAGCGTAAGTAAATTATCAAATCAACTGGGATTGAAGCTCCCCCAAAAACTATGGACAAATAAATTGCTTCTATTAGTGATTACAAAAGGAAGTTAGTGACTAAGTTACATTCATGATCAACGAAGTTCTGAAACATGAGAAGTCAAAGATAGTTTCAGTACTAGTTCCCCTCTCCCCTTCATTATTAGTAGTAAAAAAAAAAAAATTTTAATATTTCACCTTAAGGTTGCATGTTTTGAACCAGCAATCTTAGCTATTCTAAGCTAGGATTTCTGCCAGCTGTAAACCATTGCCTTCATGCACGAGTGCATAATCTATTCAGCAAAGCAGCTTCTACGTTTAGGAAAAGGAACAAAAGTGTGACGTAGTGAAATAAACCTGGGAACAAGCAACTCAACTTCTTTCCCAAGACAGATGCCGTATTTATGAATTGCAAAAAACATGGTATTTGAGGAAAAAAAAAAATGGTTCTTCCACTTCATTTGAAAGAATAAAATGCTTATCAAGTGACAGTAAATTGCAGCTATCAAAAAAAGCATTCTACACCTACAGACGAAGACATCTTTTTCTAAGAAAAGCAGGCTAATGCATTAGCTAGGCAACATTAAATATAGCAAGAGCTCAGAACATCTCATGTAAACAGACTGGCATTCCTGAATCCACATACTGAGTCCTCACTCAGTTTCGTCAAACAGCTTTGTTTAAAAGACAAGACCAGTGAACCGTGTTGTAGTCACTGTCTTAAACAAAACACACAAGAGCCCCTCTCGGCTGTCACCTTACCTGCTTGTCATTAACAGAGTACTTTTCTATTTCCTTCTTCGTCTGCAGCAGCTTGTTCTGAAATGGACACAAAGGCAACTGAAACACCGTTCTGAGAGCAGTATTAGTGCTCAGTACTTCAATATGGCCTGAAAACACCCCCTAAAGCCCCCCAAAGCTATCCTCAACTAATTACGGCACTTTACTGTCATTTTGAAGGCTTACAAAGATATGAAAACATGAAATTTATCAAGAACTCACTTCTTTGCTTTTCACTTTGTGTTCTACAGCCAGTAATGACTTCTATAGATTTAATGCTTTTATTTCATGCTACAGAGACTAAGACTCTAAGACTAAGACTGTAAGTATTGATTCATCTCCCTTATTTTGGCTCTATTTTATATTTATGTGATATTACATAAACCGTCCTGCAAAATAATCACTGGCATGAAATCATCAAACCCCCAAAATCTGGTAAATTCAAAGTGTAATAATCTTTTCAAGAAACATTTTCTTAATTCTGACTACATTCAAGGTAATGTAAAGCAAGTTCTCAAATGCAAGTAAATTATCAAATCAGCTGGGACTGAGGGCCTCCAAAAAATTAAGTGCTTTTGTTTCCAGAATAATTAGGTTTTTTGGAACAAATAAAACAACAGCCTGTTCTGAAAACAGAGTAATTCCAACTAAATACTGAATACCTCTTATTTAAAACAACAACAAAAACAAACACCAACAAAGCAATGCTTTTCCTTCCAAAGCTGTCCTGATGAAGAGTTTTTCCCTAGTAAATAATATGATCTAACGCTGATTAGACACCAATATAGTTTGACAATTTTAGAGATGATTAAACTCCCACATGTCACTTACTGCAGGGAAATTCTACAGTTTTACCCAATATAGGGGTTTTCCTGATTTTGTGCTCTGGCACAAATCTAGGCAATGATATAACAAATGCTAATAACAAAAGCAACAGTACTGGCAAAGTGTTAAGGCAAGCTAATCACAAATTCCACACTGGGCTATGCTTCTTTAAAAGGCAGTCACCTCTGCTATTCAAATGCATTAACTTGGAATGCTTAGGGTCCCCTTAAAATATACACTGAAGAAGTATGAATAATCACCAATTCCAAAATTATTCCCCACCTATACAGATTTTGTGAATAGCTTAGCCAGTAAAATTACACATACACTTACCTCATCCCTTGCAATCAGTGTTATGAAAGCACCTTGCTTATAGCATTCAATAGCAATGCATTTTCCAATTCCACTGGAGCCTCCAGTTACCTAAAGGTAATTTGAAAATATCAGTGTTAGCCTCATCTCTTCTCACATATGTCTGAGTCAAATCACATGAAAATTCTAAAAACATACTGAGGTTAAAATATCACCCGATGAGATACACTAAAGTTAGCTTACTTATGGAGTATGAATGAAACATAAAATCTGAAGAGATCAATTGTCACCGAGACACACAAAGCAGTCACACGCAGACAAGAGATTTTCGCAGGGCAGAGGTCCTTCCGATCCAGCTCAAACCGAGACAGGCGGAGAGAGAGCCTCTTTGTTTTATTTCTTACTTTTTATACATTTTGTGGGTCTAGCAGAAGATTGGCTTCTAGAGTTTTCACCTCTCAGCCAACTGGCCAGACCTGCCATCAGTTACAATTGTTTTCAGGTTAGAAATATGCAAACAAAGGGCAGAGAATGAAAAACAAAGGATTTATTTATGTTACATGTGTGGGAAAAGTTAGAAAACTGCTCTAATATTCTACAGTAACTAAAAAGATCTGACTCCATTTATGAAAATTCAAAAAGGCTATAAAAAACTCAGAAAAACCAGGGTAACAATCAATGAGCCTTTGTTTCTACCCTAAAACCAGTTTTACCTCAGGGGTAATTTTTGGTCGTTTCTGTTGTCAGGCACACCTAGCCCACTCCCACATGGGTGCTCTCACATGATCTGTAGGCGATTTCTAAAAGTGTGTTGTTAAAAGTTTGAAATCACTATTAATGCCATGACAGTGCCAATATATACTGCCCCTTCATACCTGGCCACAGCAGAAATTACTTGTAACATCAGCTATTGCAGATTGCCTTCTGAAGATGTCATCACGTAAACATAAACAGAAAACACCTTATTTCTTATCAAAAGAAAAAATCCCATTAATTCAATAATTGGTCCTTTGTAGCCTATTTTTCAGTTCCCCAATCAGAGCCCTGAACTCCCCATTCCATCCTGCTGTTTCAGTTTGGGGGGGATGGCAGCAGCTAAACTTCCATAACCTTTTCTTGATCCTCCAAGCTGTAACACCTGGATAGTCTTATATGCAAACAGGAAGTTAATATGCTGCAGGGATGTACCCTGACAAATCACATCAACATACAGGTGAAAATACCTTTTCTACCTCTCTCACTACCCTCAACAAACCTACTTATGAACTGCCTGTGAACAAGATGTAGATGACAATCCTGACCTTTCTTTTTGACTAAAATAAAAATGTCTGCCTGACATCTTTAGGTGACTTGGATCAGTCTCAGTCTGCACGTGCCTTTGGTTCTAGGACACTGAATATATATATAGTTATTATTTTATATATATATTATATACCCAAGTTATTTGAATTTTCTTTAGACAGCATATTAAAAGTCATATTGAGAAAATATTGGAACAAAATACCCAGAAGCAGTTATTTTAAAGAAAAACACATGGATAAAATGAGTTCAGAAGAACTGCAAGAAAATGAAATTCAGATTTCTTCGGAAATCATCACCTTTTGCTTCTAATGAAAACCTTTCCAAAGACTCCAGCGAAAGGTTACCTCCTCCATTTTAAGAAAATGGAGGCATTGAGCTAATAAGGGTACCAGCAAAGATCCCAATCTCTAACTATACATCCTATCGAAAGCCTTCTGTTGCCTCCTCATTGGGCAATGTCTCAGTTTTGTTTTCAGAGATGCATTATCCTCAAAATTCTTTCCACTCCCGGAGGCAGTAAAGTCAGAAGAGTCAGAACTACATTCCCATGAGTCATTAAACTCTTCTTTCATTTGAGTATTTTATCACTAGCCTTCAAAAACAGCTTAGCGCAAATAAAATAATCCCAGCAAAGATTTACAACACAATCCACAGTTTCTGACTGGTTCATCTTAAGCTGCAAATGGGCCAGGAATGGGTGTAGCACTCACAAAGACTAATTTCAGCTCTTTAGGCTTCCTCCTGTTATTAGAGAGAACTGCTTTGGATCAACTTCTAACTGACTCTGCAAAATCAGCTTCACACTGCCCAAAGCTTTAAGGGTAACTCCAGGATGTGTGTCCTGTTCTAGAAATGCAGATCCCTGTCTGTAGTACTATAAGCCAACGATGACGGCTTTCAGAGCAAGTCAGTCCCTAAGAGTGCGAGCGTTAATTATTGATTTGGGACTTCAGCAGAACTACAGAATTAATTTAATGCTTCATGAAGGAAAGAAGTAACAAATACACTGAAATTCTTAAAACAGATTGCAATATTTCAATACATATCTGAAAAGATTACAATAGTTTGATACATTCAGGTAGACCTCATATCCACAGTATGTGTGAGATGCTTCTACAGGTCAGCAGCAGGTACACCAGCACTAATCCATGGGCATGGAAGACTGCTCCAATTCCAGTTTTTGGTGAGACCTGATTGCTACCAGCACAAACTGGTGACTATCAGGAGTGGGTCAACTCCACCGCTGCTTGAGGAATTCTCTGCACACAAAGGTACCGGCGCCAAGCCTCCAGCTTGTCAAACAACGCTAACGTTCATTTCAGAAAGACAATGTCTGAAGTCATGCAAGGAACAGAATAAGGCAATTTTTATTTACAGTCACACCCAAGAACACTGGATAGAGCTCATGTCAGACTGGTCGATGATAAAGTGCCATATCAGTTAGCTGGGAACTCTAGCATTTAGGTGGGAGGCTGCTAAAAGCACATGGGAGTTTGTTACTAATACATTTTTCAGGAACATTCACCATGAGTGCTGATGCAATAGAAAACAACAACAACAACAACAAAATCTCCAACACCAGTGAAAAGTTTGCTTTGAGCTATAATGAAGTTAACCTAAGCAAATCTATGAGGTCTGTTAGGTATGTTCCTAACACATGCTCAGAACTAACGGAAGAGCATACACCTGCTCTGTTAAAGACAACATCATTACAATTACTTACCCTTGTGGCCAATGGTTCTACACTGCTGCTACATTTCATTAATTCCAGACATTTCAACTGCCACCGATCCCATTATTAAGTTTTACTGTAACCCAGCCTCAGAGGAGTTACAAAAAATAAAGATCTGGCCACCGCAACTCAAATCACAGATTAGTACTTTGACACGAAGGCACAATTAAAACAGTATTAACTCAGATGTACAGAATGCAGTGCTACCAGCCCTTGAGCAGGGTTACTGAGCCGTTTCTATGCTTAAAAACAACAGGTACCAAACTAGGTATGCCAAAAAGTGCCTGGCTCCAACTTCTTGAGCTGTGAACCTTGATAACAGAGTTCCATTTTTAAGAATCATAGGATTTATTTCCCCCTTATAAGTGGAAATGGTGGGGTGAGGTACAGAGAACGGATCTATTAGAGCTTCAAATGTGACATACTGGAAATCCACTTCAACTGATGAGACAGAGTCCAAATCCAAATTAACTGAACTGTCATTGGAAATTATCAAAATCAAGACTTGATATGGCATCTCCAATAGAACTCAGTAACTTGCACTCAGAACTGGACGCAAGCTGGCTTCATGCTTTTAAACAGTGCTCTGATAGATGGTTCTACTGAAACAGAACCTTCCTTTAATCTGCTCTAAGTGGTTAGCACGCCTGACTAGACTCAAAATGACCTCTTGCCAAACCACTCGGATGTGTCCACACCACAGATCTGATCACTCCCAACACAGGGGTGATGGTGCTGAGACACCAAATGGGCCTTCCTTAAAGCCAACCACAGTTACCAGGCTGGCTTCTGCACAGAAGTGGGGAAATTACTGGACCAGAGACGGCCCACGTGCAGGAGGGTTCAGCACGATCATCCTGAACCACATCCACAAGAAAAAGGGCTCTTGTCAAACTGAATGGGAGACAGTCCCAAGCAGATAACACCTTTCCATTCCCTGCCATCGCTAATCCAGACTTGATAAACTGCATTCATAACACTGTGACCTCAGGGGTCTGGGTTTTTCTTAGAAATTCAACTTGGTTTTAGAAAGATGAAGGCTGAAACAAGGGGTGAGGATTAGCACTGATATTTCAGCAAGGAGTTTTTAAACATCACTCAAGAATTTTTGTAGAGAAACTTATGAGAGAACGTGCATAGAGCAGGTGTAACATCCCTGAAAAAAGGGCAATTAAATGTGGTCTGAGTGATCTCAATGCAAATGCATCAGTGGTGACTGCCTTAGCCTATTTTCATATTCCTGTCTACTGTTAGAGCCAGCTACCAAAATACTAGCTTGTTCTCACAGAATCTGTGACGTGTACTAGTTTGTAGCCCGAGACCAAAGGAGAGCGATAAAGCCAATGGCAAGATCAGAAATGTAGTAAGCTGCCTTCTGAATCTCAAAGCACAAAGAATTTCAGCACATGAAGCAGCATCTCTACAACACAAAAATAACTTTTACACCCTTTCCTTGAGAATGTTTTCCTAGTCATGCAAGAAGTGAAAAAGCATTAAGCATCTAAGAAGCATTTTGTTTAAAATAAGATAGACCTAATGCCCGAGCCAATTTAAGAGCAGAGAAAGCCCTTACCAGTTAATGGTGCTAGCTGGCAAAAAGAAAATAGATAGCAGATAAGGAAGGGGGGGGTGGGGGGGTGAGGAACCCACAAGATTACACGATGAGTAATTTGGAGTTCTCTAGACTCTCACTCTGAATAGCACTCCTTTTCTAAGAAAAAGAGACGCTTGTAATTCTATGATTTCTCCAGAAACTATGTCTCGCCTAACACAGCAAGGGCTTCCATCATGCAAATGTCTGTGGGAGAGGACAAAGGAAAAAAACAAAAAAATAAACCAAGTTTTCTGCTTCAAATTCCTATCCCAAAGGGCAGCCAGAGTAAGTTATTCAGCCATAACTCAGACATCTCCTAATCATAACTACTAGAAGCAAAGAAATAATTTTTCTGAAGGATTAAAAGTGAAAAGAAAGCTGACTTCAGTTGAAAATCCAATAACTGGTATGTATGTAACAGCCTCTGCAATTGCCCAATGACATTCTTTCAGAAATGTAACAGATAGTTTCATTATAATTTCAACAGACCCCTAGAAAGAAATGTTTCTAGGGAAGACTGACTTTTTCTGCTTCAGTAAAGCAATTTATTCAGGTATATTTTGAAAAATTATAGTATACAATGACAATCACTTGTCCTCTTGAAAGGGCCCCACCAGCTATTTACACAATTTGCAGGTCATTACTCTTTTATTTATTTCAATTGTGGGTTTAACTAAGGCCTGACACTCAAACAGATTTTGATCTTTTTCTGTGAGAAGACTTCAGAGAAGCCCTTACATAATGTTACGGTCTTTATATATATCTTCATGAAGTCTCTCAGTCAATTCAGTAGCAGAGAATATTCACTCCCAGCACATAAATAAAGAATTCACTTTACACACAAAACATGGAAAGTCTTCTTGAATAGTATTTCTGATTTACATTACCATCGCTCAATACTTCTCCTTATGCATAATATTAGGGAATCTGAAATCCACAAGTACAAGTGTCCAGCATTATCAAAAGCATCTACACAACTAAGAACTAGTGACCTCCAAACCAACTATTCCATATTTCATTAATTTGCATAAACACTTTAGGAGCATAACTGAAGTCAAAATAAAACAAGCAGTTCTACAAGTAGGGACATCAATAAAACCGTTTACCTGCAGATTTTTATTCGTATCATCACGTTGGATATATCTTAAAGCCTTTTTCTTCATCAATATATTCATATAGTTAGTTTTCTAGTTGAACTCCTAATTTTACAGGACTTGCAGGAATACTGTTTTTCAGGCTTCCACTAGTACCAAATTGAGCTTAAACTGCTAATTAGCAGCAATGGTTACAGGGAGACTTCTCCAACAAGAACAGTCTCATCATTTTCAATGTAAACTTGTTTAAATGAACCCTTCTGATTAGAACAGCCAGCACAATAGCTTTTTAAGAGTCACTATACAGAATGAACAAAACTCCGTGTAATCACTGCATATATAAATAAATAAATCCAAAATTTTTATGCTTGTTATTCTATTTCTTCGTAAAAGTCACAGAAAGCCCATAAGTCTTCTTCACCTTTGCCTCAATAATCATTACTCCTGCAGGGAAAGAGCCATAACCTAAGAACCTTAATGCAACCTTGAACACACCTCACACAGAATATGATGCTGTAAAGCCAGTTACAGCTCCCAAGTTAACACCTACTGCATAAAGCAACTTGGGAGCACTGTTGCAACTTGGGAACACCTTAATCATTCTGGGGACAGCTCCATCCTCCAAAGAGGAACTCCAAAAAATAATAATGAAAAAAATCAAACCAAAACTACTCACTTACAGTAAATTTATACAAACAGTTAACTGCAGCTTCTCTGCACAAAACATACCTTGGAGATTTGGAGATAAACTTAGAAAGTTGATTCTAAAACCCTGAATCTTTTGAACTGCTTAACTCATTTGCTGTCACATGACCAAATTCACTATTTTGTGATCCCTCTGAAAGCACCTGGGTAGTATTCCCCTTTCTTCCGTCCCCCGCTTCCTAAGCCACATACTCATATAACTCCCAGTGATGTATTGCTCACGGACTCTTTCAACACTATGCTCTTCCAAAGACTTCCTTCATCTTGTCAAAATATTGCTTAAAGACAACCGTATCTATGTGCTTAAAGATGAAAGGGTGCTCAAGTGTCATCTGACCACTTCCTTTGTATTGGTTTTTCCGTTTCCTCATACCTGGCTTGGTTTTTCAGACCAAGGAGATCACAGACTTGGCCTTCGGTTTATGCGTACGCACGCCACTTCCACTACCCTGGGAGATGCTAAAGGAAAAGGAAACCCGAGGTAACCGGCGGCTTGGAGAGTCAAGAGGAATGTCTCAAAAAGCCAGCGCTGAGATTGGAAGATGGTGACTCAGACCATCGCCTTAAGCCACCCGGGACACACAGCGGTTGTCAGAGCCATCGGGACAGGTCATTTCCTTATCACCCGGGACTTGCGGCTCCCGGTGTTTTGGTAGCTCGGGGTGCCACCGCCAGCTTTCCACGATTCCTTCTCCCGGGGCACCCATAAGGCTGGCGCTGCCCAGCCGCCAGCCCCGCTCCGGGTGCCTCCGAACCTCCCTTCCCCGCTCCTGCGGCGGGATTCCCGCAGCCATACTCCCGCCTACCGGCGGGGCACTGCCCGCAGCCCGCGCCCCCAGCCCGGAGAAAGCGGCTTCCTTCCCTCCTTCCTTCCCTTTCCCGGCGCAGGGCGGGCGGCCCGGGAGCCACCCCGGCGCCGAGGCCGAGCGGCAGCGCCCGCCCGCAGCCTCCTCCCGCGGGGAAGCGGGACGGGGACCCCCGCCCCGCTCCCTGCCCGCGGGGCGCCGCACTCACCACGACGTGCGCGCCGGGCAGCTTCAGAGACTTGGGGCTGATAAGCGGCGACACCATGTAGAGAAGGAGGACGAAGGCCACGATGAAGGCGGCGGCCAGGAGCAGCATGGCTCGGGCCGCGCCGGCGGAGGAGGGGCGGCGGGCGGGGGGCCGAGCGCCTCGGGCAGCCGCTGCGGCGCGGGGGGTCGCGGGGCCGCCCGTCCGCTGCCCGTGCCGCGGCGGGACCGGCGGGGACGGCGCTGCCGCGGCGGGAGCGAGCGCGGCGCGGAGGAGGCGGACGCGGGAGGAGGGGCCGGGCCCGGCCGCCGCTCCGCCGCCCGATTGGCCGCCGGGGCGGGGCGCGGGCCCGCGCGCCGCCATTGGCCGGCGCGGCGGGGGGCGGGCGCGCGCGGGTTGGCGGCGCGGCGGGGCCGGGCGCGCGGATTGGAGCGCGCGGCGCCGCCGGGGTCGGGGACGGAGGCAAAGGGCGGCGGGGAGCGGGAGGCGCTGCCGGCGCGGCGGGCGCCCCCTACGGGACAGCGCCGGGGCCGAGCGGCCGCTCCTCCGCGTCCCCGCCCATGGCGGCCTCTCCGGGGGGCAGCGGGGAGCGGCCCCGGTCAGGAGAGCCCGGCCTCGGCGGCGGAACCCGCGGCAGGGCGGCGTGAGGGCGCGATGGGCGGGCCCGGGCCGTGGGCTCGCCGCTGCCGCCCGCCCCGAGATGGGCGGTGCGTGCCGGCTCGCCGCGGAGGGGCGGGTTCGGAGTTCGCCCTGAATGCCCTATCCGTGGAGGGAAGGGGGGAAAAAAAAACCCCCTGACTGATCGGTTAATCATAAAATCATAGAATGGTGTGGGTTCCGAGGGACCTTAAAGATCATCTCGATACAGCCTCCTGCCTTCCACTGGACCAGGTTGCTCAAAGCCCCGTCCGGCCTCAACACTGCCGGTCATGGCTCATCCACAGCTCCTCTGGGCAGCCCGTTCCAGTGCCTCATCACCCTCACAACGCGGTCCTTCCGTATATCCAACCCAAACTTCCCCTCTTCCAGTTTGTACCCATTGCCCTTTGTCCTATCACTAGAGTTCTTGACAAAGAATCCCCCATCTCTCTCTTCCCTGTGGGTTCCATTCAGCTACTGGGAGGTTGCCCCGACGTCTTTACACAAACTTCTGGCAGGGAGCATGAAGCGCCTGTTTGTACACAAACGTGTTAATACATTGCCTGAGGCTACCAATTGACATGACGAAAATTGTGGAGATGTGTCGGAGCGTTCCTGCAATGTGCACTCAGAACGGGATGAGAGCAGAGAGCTCTCCCTTGTATGGGAAATATCGCGTGTCAGTGAGGTACAAAACACAAACCCTCTGTGCAAGGTAATTAAGAGACTTTATCACGGCGTGTTTTAAAGCCTCTTTACATCATCGCTCCAGTAAATACAGATGCAGGTTCTGTGGGACTTCGTTTGCACAGTGGTTGAGCTCCACTGGGTTCTGCTGGCTGCAGTGGAAGTTCACGATGCTCCCTTCTTCTAAATCCGAATTTTTTCGGCATGGTGTTCCCTGCTGAGTGAAACTACAGGCTTTTCATGTTGTTCATATTAAAAGAAGATAAAAGCGCAGTTTTCAGCTTTAAGGCTGAATATTAGAACAAATATTAAAACAATCAGAACAAAAAAACCCCAGAGCAGTGTGACTAAAAAAATCCACACATTTGACTTAGATATTTAGATATTTAGCATATTTTCATTTAAGTTATAATTGTTTGTAACTTTAAAACTCACTCAGCTTACTTTTTCTCTCTAGTTAATACACTGTCATTAGCTTGTACAAAATAGTTCCCCCCCCCCAAAAAAAAAAAAAAAATCAAAAAAACCCCACAAAAACCACAAACAAACAAAACAAAACAAACCCAACAAAACCCAAAAAGTAAAACAAAGGAATAACTAAAATCCCCTAGGCAAGAGGGTGTGCAGAAGGGCGTTGAAAGTAATATTGTAGAGGAGTAGAGATTAGAAGTAGTGAGTAGGTGGAAATGAAAACAGAGTTGTGGGCAGGGACTGTGCAGTTTTCAGGGTGAGGACAAAGGACCTGAATTTGATGCAGTAAAAAGATGAGAAAACCAAGGATTAGTCTTGAAATGGGATTGACTTCGAATATGTCTTTGGTGGCATTTTGAGTCCAGTGCTTCAGAGGTGGAGGCACAAGGAAGTGAGAGGAAGATATTGTGCATAATAAAATTCTAGCTGCTAGGGTAACATCAATGGGAGTTGATTAGTGATGCATCTAAGAAAAGTATGTAAATTATGTTGTTAGCACAAGTCTAAATAGGATGTGGTCAGGAAAAAGCAGTAACCAAATAGGTTTATTTCCTCTTTTACATATGGGACAGTCATATGTGCTGTCTTTCCAACAACATCAAATTGAGGCAAAAGAGGAGATTAATCAGATAATAACTATAGACTACTTCTAGACTTTCAGCACAAAAGATGTTGAGGCTTTCAAAGCCCAAATATCAGCAGTACAGAGGTAGAGCAAAGCTGAGAGAAGTAAATCTGTCTTTCACCATGTAACTCTCAAGATCAAGGTAAGGTGAGGTGAGGATGTGAGTGCAAAAAATCATCTGCACTAAGCTCCCAGCTCCTTAAAATGAAGGTAAAACATTTGTAGGGGACATTTAGAATCCTTGAACTTTTGATATTGCCCTGTTCAATCACAGTTAAATGTTCACAGCTTACTAGACTTGTAGTAGATTTCATGGAAAAATCCATACTGCTTTTTTCTTCTGGCTAAGAGGCCACTTCAGCAACCTTGAGACTGACAGTGCAGCTGTCATAATGTTTGCTCTTGTTTTGCTCTCTGCATCGTAAAGTGGTCTTGACTTCTTTGTGAGAAAGGCATTCAAAGGGGAAGACCTTATGAACTCCATACAAGTTACCAATTAATTCCCCAGCAAACCTTTTTGATTCTTTTAAATAATGCCAGTGGAAACTGAAGTCTGCCTTCTCCAAGTTACCTGGTTTGTATTCTTCTCACATGACCTCATTCACGGAGGAAATGCATTCCTGGCACAAGGGAAATGTTTACAATTGAGCTGTTTTCTCAATGACTGTGAAGCTGGGAATTGAATGCTAACATAAACATCATAACACCACTCCAAACAGCAGTTATACATAAAGCAATACTTAATTAATCTGACCTTCATAAATAACATCGCAAAGTGTATAATTTTCAAGAGTGAGCCGGCCAATGTCTGTATATACCCTGAGGATGGGGAGGGAAGAAGAATGGATAAAACATACTCATTACTTTGCTAATTAATCTGTAGGAGCAGCTTCAATACAACAGTGCTGTGTTTAGAGGACAAGGAATACAATACAAGTAGATGAAAGCAAAGTATAAGAGCTATTGCAGCTGTGGTTTTTTGCTTCCTCAAATTTGTTAATTTAAATCTTTCAACAGTTTTGCAGTGACAATTCTGTGGGTTGAGATATTCATTATGAACCAAAGTGTGTCAACTGTAAAATCAAAGTTGTCATTTAAACACGGAAACAAGTTTGTGAATTGGTAATACTGCAGGGCAAATGGCTGATATTAGAAATTTTGATCTTAAAAGATACATGCTCCCCAAACATATCAGCGTGTAAAAGAAACATGTCATGCTTCCAGAGGCCTTTGGGAGAAGGGATGAAATTTTGGCAGAGCAGGTAGCATGGTTGCAGCCTCGAGCCTCTGGAGTCACTTGTGCCTGACTGTTCATCTATTGAATATTCAGTTTGTGTTTTTTGCCTATTGGTAAGGCCAGGGGAAGACCAGGATCCCATAGGCATCACTGTGATAAATCTGAAGATGCCTTGGTGTGATTTCCATCCAAACTCTCCTACTGCATTTAGAAAAAGAAATAGCAGTGAGAGAGTAACTTCCATGGCCAAGCAAAATAACATTTTTCTTTTCTCTTTCCAAAATAACTTGCTTTCTTTTCTAGCCTTCCCCAACCCTCCTCCTTTTTTTTTTTTTTTTTTTTCTTTTTTCTTGTAGCAAGCATAGATGTAGCATTTAACAGCCCTCTTAAGAAATTAGCATTGATGGTTACAAGAGATAAGAGCCATGTAATTCTGGGATTAGTAATTCTGGGACTCCTAGGAAACTCAAGGTTTTAGAATAATGACACTGTAAATAGGTGGTTCCTGTCAACCAGTTTTCATGATCCCTTATCCCTTGAAGAAGAATAGTTAATTAATTGTTGATAGTTAGAACACAAGAGCTGCTGTACTCCATCAGAAAAGGATCTATCTAACATACTCTTCTGTCCCTGTCCATGGTTGATAGAGGATACTTGGGAAAGAGGAATGAAATGATGGCCAGTACATGTTGGTGACAAATGTAGGGTGACTTAAATGTGCATCACACCCAGTTGTCTGCTCGGCTGTGCTTTCCCAAACCAAAAACCGTCCCCGCTGTAGCTGTACAATAACTCCTGTGCTGGCAGAGATCACAGAATTGTCTTTGCCTTGCAGGGCCACAGATCCCAGAGCAGTGCTCAGGCCACAGCACCCTGTCCAGGTACCCTCTCTGCTGGAAAAATGTCAGCCTAATCCTGTGGGTCTCCCTAGAAGGAAATTTCCTGTGCTGCTGCACTCTGTATCCCCCAGGAGGTGCTTGCTTGCAGCAGGGCTGGATCCCAGTGCTCTCACGGCCGCCAGCCCATGCCACAATGAACCTGGGCAGGGCTGTGGCCATGGGGCTGCTGCAGAATCACACCCCAGGGTTGTGTGCACACAGGCAGGTGGTGCTTGTAGGCAGCTGGGGCTGAGGTCGAAGAGGGGCTGCCTGCTGGGAGCAGAGGAGGTGTTGGTGCCTGATGGCGTGCTGCAAAAGCAGGTGACACCTACATATATAGCCCAGCCACCAGCCTGCTTCCCCAGGGCTGCTGCAGCTGCTTTGGGAGGAACACTCTGGAAACAAAAGTGCTCAAAGCACTGTTTGAGTCAGAATTTTCTCTTCACACTGTACTTCAAAACTTATTTATCTGCTTGACATGTTTGGCATAGGTGTCAGAAAGGAAAAAAAAAAAAAGAAAACAAAATTCAGAATTAACTACTTGTAAATGATGAACCATATGATATAATTTTTATTTTATGCTGACGAAGTAACTGTACTGATATTTTCCATGTTGAGCACTAGATCTATTGAAATAAAATTAATAACAACCCAGTAGCAAAAACAAATCTTTACTCTCTAATTTGAAAAGACATAAATTAAACTTGGGACCAAGATGATCTTGAACTTCATTTAGTATGTGCTTCTTTTCATTTAGTACACCTACTTATACCAGACTTCACATGGGAACAATTTGCTGTTCACACTTGGACATGAGACTCCTTTAGCTTGCTAAATATTCCTAGGGATGCTGTGGACTGTGGGTTGGAAGAGAAGGCTGAGCAGCCTACCTTCTCCTCAGGTGGCATGGAAAAGTACTGCTGAAAGCGAGCAGGCACAGGCACAGGGGGGAAGAGGCTGTGGCTGATCCCCACACTGAAATGTTCAGAGCTAAAACATACTTAAGTGCCTGTGAGAAGTGAATGTCGGCCTTTTACACAGGGACATCCACTTTGTCTCTTGACATGAGCACCCACTCTCAACTGGTCTTATCACCCCCAAAATTATATTTAAGCAGATGATTACAATGCAAGTTCATGTTACAAGATAGCACAGCTGGTATTACAGATGACACCAGCTGTCTGATGGGATGAAGCTCCAGAGACACCAACTGTGTGTTCACCTGACACTGTAACAATACCCCGAGTGCCTCACTGCCCCTTCCACTTATTGCACTTATCCCCTGGGAGCACTCTACTGGGCCACAGTCATTGAGCATGTACAGGAAAATGCTCTATAGGATTAGAAGTGATACACTGGGGAGTTTGGAAATGCAGTTCCACCAAAATCACCTTCCTTTCAGGTGTAGAATGATTTTCTCCACTACTTATTGTACCTTGAGTGCTGGGTAAGGGGATTCTTTTATTCCTAATGAAAAGCAATCCTTTTTCTAATTCCCAGACATGCTGTAGTCTGTACTGGAGAAAGCTTAGTGCATGTGTTTTGAAGGTTTTTATCACAAAATTGGTCTGTAGAGCCATTCTTACAATCAACAGTATTTCAAGATGTGACATGTGTCAGCCTTTTCTGGAGTTGCTCTGGCTTTCCACACCTTCCCCCTGCAGCCTTCCACTTGTCAGCACTGCCATACAGCCTTTCCTCCTTTCCCAGCAAAGTCAGTTGCAACTCCTATCCTGCCTCGCAGTTCTCCAGCTGGTTGCAGCTGCTGCCTTTCCCCAGTGTCCTAAGGAAGAGCTGAATGGCTGAATGCATAAACCAAGGACCTGCCGACCAGAGGGATCAAAAACATGCATTGCCTGGGAATCTGTGCTTCAGGGGGATGGAAGAGGAGAAAATGCCAGTGCTGTGCTTACCGTGGGGTGACACACGCCTCCTGCTGAAAACTGGGGAATGAGAGAAAGGAAAGAGGTTCACAGGCTTGAGAGCCCCCCTTCCCCTTTCTTTAACTCAGAAAAGAGTAATGTGAGGATTGCCATGGTTTCACCTTCCCTTGGCCCCTACTTGTCTAGAAAATCCACAGCTGCTGCAGTTATGGTTTCTAAGCTCCTATTATGATACTGTGACAGAGAGAGCATTAATATAGAGTTTCATGCATGGGGAAATTAGTTCCTTGGTCACTATACTTTTCTAGGTTTTCCGGTAGAAACTCTAGGCAGACAGCTAAAGGAGGGAGCCTTTTCTGGCCGTTTTCAACTATGTCCCTTAGGAATTACCAGTGAAGCTACTGCATTGCTTGCTCAATGTTTCATGTTTTGCATTTCCTCAGAGACAGTCTTTACCTATTACTGTCATCATTACCTTCCTGGATATGTATTTTCATTAATGCTTTCACTTTTTAGCCAGATAGGGAACATTTTTGTAGCTAGACTTGCAGCAACTTCTGGCCTATTGTCTACTCAGCAACTTGGTGATTATGTTGCTCCGCCCAAGATGCTAATGTGTTTTTCAAAAATAGGAATAATTTTCTGCTTTTTGGAAACACCTCCCCGTAATCTTTAAAGATTGACAGGTCCTAGACTTTCGTGATTCCTCTCTGCTTCAAAACTAAGCTACCAGTTATACCACCCCAGTTAAGCCATGTCTATTACTCTCATGTTGATATGATGCGATCTTTTTACAAAAGGCCAAATTAAGGATTCGCAGTCTTGGTAGACCTCTGGTTTTCTCAAAAACTTACCTTTTGGAGGGGATCTTGGGTGGTTGCTGTGCTTGCAAACCACCACAATGCTCCCCAGGCCTTCTTTGTGCTCTCACTGACACCTCTTGTTTCTAGAGCTGCTCGCCTTACCCCACATTGCTGCGTGGGAGAGAACTGTACTCTCCCATTGCTCTTTGCTTTGTAGCTGCACTCTACAAAATACCGGGAGAACTGAAATTACCTCCTCCAGGTTCATGCCAGGTTCTCTGTCAAAGTAATTCAGACAACTTTGTTTGCTCAATCTTTTAACATGAATTAAGTCTCTTTCCAGTTCCAGGTAACACACAGGATATTGACAGCACTGGCAAGAGGCTCGTGTTTATTTCTTGAATGAAATTATGCAACCTCTGCCCTTGCCATCAGTCCCTGCTAATTTAACTTTGGCACGCACTGCAGAGATTAAGAAGATGTCTTGTACATAGCTCTGTTTTCCCCTTCTAACCAAAGAAGCTGGCACAAAACAGGTTACTGAACACAAGCAATTCAACTATTCCTCCTCCTTGCACTGCTACCAAATACATCAGAGTCGCTTGTGCTCCTCCAAATCCGTCTCCATGCTTTAACGACAGCACAGCCCATTGCCTTCCTGCTGTCAGCCTGGGAAAGGACAGCGTGTACAGATGGGCCTGTCTCTTTGAAGGGAAAAACAGAAATCAGAGACACTCTGTCAGCTTCTGCTTTGTTGGATATAAGCTTGCTTTGCTATAAACACTGGAAAAATATCGGAACATAAGGAGCTTTGAAATAGGATTTAAAAAGAAATCAGTGCTTTATCTTCTGTTTGAGAAAGGAAAAAAAAATGGTGTGAAGGACAGAGGGTAAGTCAGACCAAAAAAAGAAAAAAAGAAAAAAACCAAAATTAAAAAAAAAAAAAAAAAAGGCAAACCCCACAGAAAATTAGTCAAAAGCAACAGGAAAGAGGCGAGCAAAAATTGCCAATTAACATTCACATCAAAGGAAAATTCTCATCAAAACCTTTTTCTTCTTGTAAGAAGCATCATGCGTTTCCAGTATGTACTGCAGTGAAGCGAGCACGCTTTACACAAAAGAAAGCCCAAGAGAATAAGCCAAACAGCCTCAAAGCTTTGTGGAAACCATTTTACACAGCTGACAACTAGGACAAAACCCCATCGGAGCCCTGAGTGTCAGCATCGCTGCCCTTGTTCACCAATCAACTTCCATCCTGTGCCGGCTCCAGGGGATCTGAAGCACAGACCCTACACGGGATTTCTGTGGATCCATTTACCCCATGCAGAGCCTCAGGCTGCCCAGGACGAACAACAACACTATGTCCCACTGCCCTTGCAAGGCCACTTGCAAGACTTCTATCTGCCAAAGTTGGTAATCAAAATAATTTCGACCCTGTTTCCATGATGGAATTTTTATTCGGATAAAGATCAGGAAAAGAATATAAACGAGCAGCTCTAAAAATAAAACCACCATCACATCAATCAAATAAATACCAGTTGCAGATATTTTCAAAATGTTACATTTTAAAACTGTGTCAAATTATTTCTTTTATACATAAGTATACCTGTGGTCTTTCTAGGGGAAAGGGGGGTGGAGAGAGTAGGAGGGGGAAAAAACAAAACATGACAAAACAAACAAGAAACCCAAATACAAAACTCTTATAATGGCTCTCTAGACTGCATGCAAAGTCCCAAGTGATACAAAATTTATAAGATTAATGTATTTTGAAAAATGAAAAGCTAAGACCACAGAAAAGCAGTCAGACTGGTTGTTGTGTAACTTGAATAAAATTTTGGATAATTCTTTGATGAGTTTAAAGAAATTAACTAAAAGAGAAACTATAATCGTAAGATGAAACAGGAGATTTCTAGTGGAAAAAAAGAAAATGTTCAAATTGTAAAGACAATTGAAATGGCATTGTGAATGCTCAGCTTGATAATGGCATAAATTAATGTCATTATATTCTATTTGTTAGCTAAGAACTTCAATAGCAGAGAATGGTTTAAAAGGCGACATGAAATCTTCCAGTTCAGAAAACTTTGGTGAATGAGATCAAGAGAAGCCTTTGTATTCGCATGTCTATATTTTATTTCTTTTTGCATTTATATTTTCAAGATCTGGTTCTGACATCCAAGATTTATTATTATGTTTAACCTCTTCATTAATGCAAATCTTAACTGCATCTGGAATGGTAGAACATTTAGGTCACAATACCAAAACCAATTTCGTTTGTACTGAGCGTCAGAGTTAGCAGACTGAAAACTAACCTGCACCTTTACTCTGTCCAGATTGCAAAGGAGAGTAGAAAGATGCCAAAAAGCAATTTGTCTTCCTTATGTTCTGTTTCAGGACTAATGTGAAGTCAGGTGGATATTTCCCAGAGAAAACTGATGGAAGTATTTTGGTCATGCTACCTATATTTAAACTTTCACTAAGTAAAATGAGCAGTTTATGGGCATTAGCATTCTTTCTACTTGGAGTTTTCAATTTGCCTACAGCTCAAACTTACCCACATACAACTTCACAATTTTTCTTGCATTTGTTTCTGACTGTAGAATTGCTCTTGAAGGAAAGAGTGAACTCTAACTGTAAGAATCAACAAATCTTTTCAACAGGTTAATATAGGAAAACTAGGTAAAAATAGCACTGGCAATGATTAAGTGCATCAATATCAGTTTTGTTTGCTGATGCATTAAGCTGAAATGCATTACATAAAAGGTTAAATTCTGAATATTCAATATCTCTTCACTGCCTCCTGAAGTGAAAATAAGAAAATGAATCCCCTGTATTTTGCTGACATAGATTAATACTGACAATAATGAAAACTTAGAAAGAAACTGAACTGCGTTACCTGCACAAATTTTTTCAGTCAGTGAAGTGACTCACTTCTATGCCTCCTTTGGTCAATTACACAACACTAAGAGCCTGAAAGGGACAAAGCATCAAAGGATAACCAAACTCATACAGAGGACTGTTTCAAAAGCTTGGATCAATTAAAATGGAAAATATTTATTTTTCCATTAGAAAGGGGGATTAATGCTTTAAGGTGTTTTTTAATCTTGTATTTAGTGTAAAATACAAGATGCATTCATATTGAAGTAGGATAGGGTGTTATGGAATAAATTCTGTCATAAACCTCTCCTGTCCCTCTTCTCAAATACAAAGAGCAGTTTGGAAATGGAAGGTAAGAAACTTGCTCCTCTCGTTGTCAGAGCTTCCTTACTTGGGGAAGCAGAGGGGAAAGTGAGAACACCTCCATCATTAAATCACTGGTGAAGGGTAAGGGAGTGCAATCTCAGAGAGAAAAACTGATTAACCAGAGGGAAAGTGTAGCATGCGAATATGTAGGACTGGCATGGATGCTCCAGAGAAAGTTAGAATGTATTTGACTTGCAGTTTGCTTCCATTCTAATGGAATTTTCTGCTAGGAAATTGGAGGTACATGGTGCACGCAC
Organism: Hirundo rustica; assembly: GCF_015227805.2. Classification (NCBI taxonomy): domain Eukaryota; kingdom Metazoa; phylum Chordata; class Aves; order Passeriformes; family Hirundinidae; genus Hirundo; species Hirundo rustica. The sequence continues at coordinate 84,652,768 of NC_053450.1, forward strand.
ACGGACTACACAATGAATGAATCTGGTAGACTGATTCAGTGTGTTTTCTTTTGCCATGGTGTCAACGCATATATGCAAATGTGTAGGGAAGGGCAGACAGAATTTCAATAAAGGCTTGGATCTAAAATTCTAGTTCACATAGCCATCCAGCCCATCTCTAGACAAAATGCAGGAGCAGGGACAGTCTGTTGTAAGGGGGTTTTTTGACTTGTGTCTGGACAAATTGTAATAGGGCAATGTAATAAAACCTAAACAAAACAAAAACCCAAAGACAGATTGTCTGAGATGGAATATGAATGTTTTAAAAACAGTAGAAATACAATTGATATGCAAGTGAGGTAAAGAGGATATATACAAGCATAGACTGTGCTAGAAGAAAGAATCAGACTGCTAAATAATACCAGTACTGTTCATTACTATGTGAGCAACACATAGCTTCAACAGTGCTTTTCTTCTTAGAATATAAGACAAAACAGTGGCTTTATTCAGCATATGAATCTCACTTAAAATATTTTGTATAAATTCCTCCTAAAAGAACATGATGGGTTACACCATAAGACAAGTGTGTTGGTCTCTTGAAGGGAGTTTTAAACCTACTTCTGCATGAAAGTCTCGTGTTTTACATTTTTAATTACTCCATCCTTCTGTGAACTAAAATTCTGCTCCCTTTCCTTATTATATTCTAAAACCCAAAATTACACAGAAGAGCAATTTGTAAGCAAAGAAAATGAGATAGTTGCTTCAGGCCTTTGTTTTTCAGTAGCTGAAAGATCATAAATTATCAGTGTGACAACTGCCTTGCCATGCTTACCTCCTTGTCCCTCCCAGACGCAGCCTGCCCTTGCTGCCTAATATTTTATGCCTGATGAGATATGGCTCCTTATATTTCAAGTTGATAAAAAGTACTTAATCAGAATTATTCCTTTAAGATCCAAAGAAGGAAATTAGCCTCCTTTAATGGCTGGGTAGTCTTAAATTTAATGTGTTTTGTATTTACCAGTAACTTTCTTAGTCCTATTGTTGAAGAAAGAGAAACCCCATGAACACTCCAGCACATTTGCTCCCAGCTGGACTGAGCCCATCTGAACCTGGAACAGGCAGGAACCTCACAGTGCTCCAGGGGGTAGATGGAGATAAATTTGCAGCGCTCCCTGCTGTGCATTGGGTGGGTGGTCACACAGGGCGCTGCGTGTTTGTGCGGCGTTTGTCACCAGCGTTCCTACGGGTGGCTGTGCACGCTCTGTGGGAGTCTGGGCCATGGCAGTGCCTCCATAGAGGCACCCCTTCTGTCTTGAAGCTGGTGAAGGGACACGGAAGACAAAGGGTGGACAGAAAGGTTTAGGCTCTGTCAGCAGGTGCTGTGGCTCCTGTGGCAACTTTGGCTATGCTGTCAGGCAGGCACAGCGCCCTGCTTGCTCCCACACTGACAGGGGACACGTGCATCGTGGGCATGAGCTTTCTGGGCTGCTAAGAACAACGACAACAAAGAAGAAAACATTTTAAAATTATAGTGACAGAGCAAAGCAGGACACAAACATACCAGTCCACAGGAAAACAAGAGCAGGTATAATGATTAAAACACTAATAATTTCTTTGCTGTTCAGTTGTCTGTGGAGCAACTAATAGCTGTGATTAATTAATTAAACCATCATTAAAACTTCATATGAGCTCGTGCTCAGTCAGGCAAGAGCATGACAATTTCAACTGGCAACTTGAATGGGACATTTGAAAACAGTAATCAGCTAATTTTTCCAGATTTTCTAAAATCTTCCATAGAACAAAAGTCTTGATAGGTCAGAGCCTCCCTGCTACAGCCCATTCTCTAGCTTTCAAGAAGGAGATGAAGAAGAAATGATAATTTGAATTCATATAGTTTTAATTTTTTCCTAACTCTCAATTGGGCAAACAATTCACCTGGCTCTGCGGCAGCCTAAGTCACAGCTGCAAGTAACAGTGCCCAATTGCCAGTGTATTTCCTGAATGATATGGTGATACACTTTCCCATCCTCTTGCCTAGCTGACTTGCTACTGCTGAGACACGGACAGAGAAGCAGCAGCAGACAACTACTCCACTGGAGATTTTTGTAACAAATTGCCTGTGGACTGTCATCAGGCCAACAACAGAGTGAGTCAGAGGAAATTACTGTTTATAGTTGAGAGAATGCATGTGACACTGAGCATGTTTGAAAGCAAAGTCCCTGCCTTGAATAGCTTGGATTTAAATGAGTTGAGGCAGCAGAGGAGGAGCAAGGGCAAGCAAAAGCAAGTCCTGCCAATTCATGTTACAGTGCCTGATAATAGGTCACCAAGCAGGAAAGAAAACTCTGGCTGCATTATCAACATCAGGCCTGTGTCAGGTGTCAGTGACTTATTTCCTGGAGATGTCTCAAAACACAACCAAAGCCTATTTAGAAGGGAACCTAGCTCCTGCTATGATGCAGATAGGACATTCCATCACATTTCCATAACTAATGGTTGAGAAGTTCAGCTAAATGAGCCCACAAATGTCAAGTATTTCTGCAAAAGACCAGCAGATTGTATACGTGGCAGGTACCATGCACAGGTGGCACGGATGGATGGAAATCCATCATCCCTAAACTCGGGATATGACAAAGGAAAGAAGGATCCTTGAGCGTTTATTCATCAAGTTTGAGTCTCTCAAGTAGGAAGGCTGCAAAGGCGAGTAAACAGAAAATGTCACAAACCAGCAACCTAATAGAAAATCTCCCATCAGAAGGGTGTGTGTTAATGTAGAAGTAGGGAGGGAGAGGAAGAATTCTAATTAGGTCACAGGGACCAAAAGATAAAAACAGGACAATCTTATCTAATACCTGGGCTGTCACCACACAAATGCCAGGATAGAGGATGAACGACCAATTAAAAGAGTTTTTACGCAGCTAATTATGATGACAGAGGATTTGTGGAATAAAATCCCAAGATTAGTACGTTAATAAAAAGCTAAAGAAAAATTGAAGGGGTAAGCACTGAAGCGGCACCACAAGAGCTACAACAAAAGCTGCCTGCTCAAGAATAAAAGAAACAATGTTTTGATAAGAATTAATTATCTGCTGGAATAGCAGCACAGTATGAAACAAACAGTCCACTGAGTTCTTGCAATAGTTTACGTAAGTTGCAGGAATGGCTTTAAGTCAGCCATGATTACTAGGGTGAATCTGGTTAAGACCAAAAACATGTATGGAAGCCAATCTTGAAACAAGCTTGTCATTCTGGAGGAAGGAAAGCGTAAACAGCAAAATGAAGATGTTCCTGCATATTTCAACAAACTCAGAACTATTAAATAGCTTCCTGCCAAGATAATCCTCAGAAGAACACCAAAATAATGTGGAATAATCTTATTGAGGACACGAAATAAACACCAAAAGTAGATCCAAAACACCTGACCAGAGAATATTCAGCAGCTTCTTTGCTTCAGTTGACAAAAACAGCAAAATCTGACAGGCAGGAACATGAAAAAAGCAGATTCCAGAGTATTTCCCTCAGCTACAATTGTTCTGCTCCACTAGTTAAAACAAAAGCATATGAGTATATTCAAAGACCAGCAGACTTGAAAAACCAAATCAAATTAAAAACTTAAGAGATTTTTGGAAAACTGAAAAGACTTGTATGCTTTTGTCATTCTAGACAAGGACAAAAAGGCAACACATAAATCAAACTACTCTGGAACTTGATGTCAGTCAGGGAATGCAGGAAAAAATATAAAAAGTTGATTTACTGAGCTATTCTAACCCTGTCAGTATGTGCATCAAGAAATAGACCACAAATGGTAAGAAATTCAAAACTTAATGTCAGTGTGAAGAAACCATCTGTGAAGGACACAAGCACACACAGAAGTGATTTAATTGAAAAATTATTTTACACACAGGAAGGAAAATGACATTTTTTCATATTGCAGTCAGAGTAAGTAGTAACACCAGAAGGTATGAGAAAAATTTGTAAACTAACCAGCCAAAGATCAGATTTCATTAAAAATGTACAACTAATTTGTCCAGTATTTACAGAAGTTTTGACTATTCAAAACAAATACAGGCTTTCATTAATTCTTTGATTTAGAATATTTTCAATTAACACTGATAATTAAAAAGTGATTTTGCATGCTCCCTTGTTTGGCTATCATCTGCTATGGATAACTTGGCTAAGAAGCTCGGTGATATATACATATTAATTTAACATAATTTTACAAAGACAGCAAACCAAAAAGTTGCCCTTGTAGCTGCAATTCTAAGCAGCAAAGTTTATTTGGAATATATTTCTAAAAACAACTTTCAACATCACATAGTAAAAGTTCTGTTACAGATGTCATCTGAGCAAGCAGCAAGATGTAAATTTAAAACATACAGTATAATATTTTTCTTTTGAATTAAAGATACGAGATCACACAGTTAAGCATATGGAAGCCCATAGGACAAATCAACTTACCACAAAAAGGAAGAAATAAACCAAAAATCAAAATGTTCCTGAGAATTTTAAGATTGCAGGATTGCAGTAAGGACTCTCATTTTTCAAAAGATCAAGAAGCAAACACTTCAGACAGTGGCTTCAGACCTCTGAACAACAGCTATGCTAGTGTGTGGCTCACTTCTAAAGTGTTTACAAGAGAAAACTACAAACGAGATCTTGTTGCAATGAGGATTAAGTTTACTAACCATAGTTGTGCCTGCACCTATGCTGGAACTCTTGCCCTCACCCACTCCCTCTCCTGCCATCCCCCCAAAAGCTGACAGAAAGATTTGCAGCCCCACTGATTCACATTTACATATTCTGATGTAAGACAAAGGTAAAACTATGTAAGACAAAGGTAAAACTATGTAACTGAAGGATTTTGGAAAAAATGCTTCATCATGTTAGTAAAAAAAAAGCTCAGCACCTTGCAGATGAAAGAATATTTAACTATTTCATTTGGATATTAAACAGAGAAACAAAAGTCTAAGAAGACAATAAAGCAGTAAAAACTTGAACGTAACATTGAAGAAATACTCAAATAACATAGCTGATGTTGTACTACAACATTTTACTTCATTTAAGAAAAAGTCACCCATCCTATGATTTATAAAGTACACAAAATACGTATACATAAAAGAAACCAAACCCCATCAAAAGACGATCATATTTGTGCATATGTACATAGAACATACACACCTAAAATGTGCAAATTTCTTTTAATGCAAGTTAAACAAAACATTTGCAGGATAGAGTTGTACAATGATAATGGAAGATAAAGTATTCTAGATATCCTAACGGTGTTTCTTATCTACAGCCAGTGCAAACTTACAAGGCACAAACTCAACGCTGATGCTGTAGTGTTGTAAGTTACATTCAGGCACATCTCCATTTGCAGTTCTGCAGAAAAAGAGCAATGGAAGTGCAAGTTCTATCTAAACTGCCAGCCCAGTTTAAGCACTAAATTGATGTAACCTATATGCTACAGTTACCAGTGGGGTTCAGGGTTAATTTATCACTGGAAAGACATCTGCTCTAATCTCCTTGCATGTGAAAGTATGCTATTTCCCAAAATACCTCCCAGATATTCTCCAAACACTACATATACCTTGCCAGCCTCAACACGTGGGATCTTAGGAGACATTACTAATGCTTTTTTCTAACTTTAGTCAAAACTTCACCAGGAAGAGAATCCAGATTTTAAAAACCAAAAAACAAATCCAGACAACCCCCCAAGAACAGCCAGCAAAACACCTTGAGTTACTTGCATTTAACAAACTTGTGTTAAATTGCATAGTGACAGTGTGTACCAGCTAGTAAAGAGTTAAAACCAAAAGCTTGCTGTTTAAGGCAAAATTTTAACACGGCATAGCAGAAAAAAGCCAAATAACAGGTCCATCAATATTTAATCTAAGTACTGGCCAATGTAGTCTTATCCTCACAGTGCTGTCTTTCCCACTTTTACAGCAAACAGTAACAGTATGCTTGATTAGAAAATTTTGTTGCATTTTCCTAAATGAAATGAGTGCAATTAATACATACATTGATTGACTGATACTGAAAACAGCTGACAAGTATGTTCTCTCCCACCCCTTAAAAAGGTTTTTTACCTTACTGGGAGTTTAAAACTCACTGGTATCCAGGTCTAATATACTACCTAAAATGGAACTAGTAATTTAAAGCTTTCTAGTATTTATTAGACATTACCACATCACTTTGCTGTCTCACCCTAAAATTGCATTTTTGTATTATTTTTCAATAGAAGACATTTAATAGACATCTGAGGAAAACAATACAATACAAAAGCTTAAGGGTCTTTGCAAAGGTATCTTCTATTCCTTCTGCAAAGTAAGAAGATTTTATTGGCATTTATTTGAAGTGCCATCAATAAAGACACGAGAATACTTTAAAAAGAAAAAAAAGTTCTAACACTTCACACGTATCTTTGGTTTAGCCTTCCTGACCAAAGTCTTCTGTAAACTTCTTCAACTTCTCCAGGTCCTGTTCATTAACTGTTGGTTTTGTGCAAGCAAGTGACCTGAGCATATCGGTCTGTCAGGAAAAAAACAAACATGCTTTCAGAAACAAGTACAGTACCAGCGCTAGCAATTTTGCTGAAAGGACAAATATGCATTAAAAAAAAAAAAAAAAAAATTAAGAAGTTGCTATTAGCACAAAACTTTAAGTAAGCCTGAACACTTCTGCACAGAAGCAGCCTTTTAACCCTTTGAATATAGACAACAGTCAGTGAGTTTTCCAGCAACAAAACCACAACCTCAGGTTTAGGTTTAAGCCACTCATCCATTCAAGTTGTATTCATCTCTTTTTTAAAAGAGCTGAACTTCCTTTTTTTTTTTTTTTGGTCAGTTACTGTTTTCAACCCGTGATTAACTACAGCAGATTAAGTGGAAAATAATAAAAATAAGTGGAATCAGATGTTCCCATGTACTCTTCACAGTCCAGTAATGTAGAACAGCAGTTTGTGATTCATCTCTAGCAAAGTTTTACGGCTCATGACTGGTAGCATCTGTCTCTTCAATTCAGTCCATTTCCTAGATAAATATTTAGATGCTAGGAAATGGAGTTCAGAAAAAAATTCATAGGTCCATGAAGTTGAAAGCAGCGATTAAAATACACTATGAATAAGACGGGTAAACAAAACTAATCAATTCCCAGCCAAAGGCAACTGAAAAAGGTAAATGCCCAACACCTCATATTACTATAAAATTATGGGTAAAATCCATAAATTAGTATAATGATTTTCCACACATGATATTTGTCTCATTAGACCAGAGGCACCCTGCTCAAAAAGAATGAAAGCCTTATCTTTTAAGGATAAGAAGTTATTTTGGACACTGAAACATCTGCCTGGAGTGCATCAGAGCCCAGGTACCATTAGGAGCACACAAGGAACTGCTGTCTTTAATTCCAGGAAAGACTGATTAAAAATCCAATTAGACCATGCAGGGAGAAGTTTTAGGGCAGGCCTGCACCTGCATAAAACCTTTTCTGCTTCCTCAGTATGCAAATACACAGGGGAAATTCTTTTCTGAAATACAATGATGGTTCTCTTTACAAAGCAGTGCCTGCAATCCCCATGAAATGTATTGATTTCTTTAATTTCTTACAGAACTGTTTGCACACAGGAAACTACAGCAAACACAGATTTGTTATTAAGGGCTTCCCACAAACTTGGTACTTGAATTCAAAATTTTCTTCTGCTGCTCTTGGGGAAAAATACAGAATGAGTTTCCAGCAATTATTTTTTTCTTAAACAGTGAATAAAATTGAAAACTGTCTTATGTATTTTATTCCCTAGGCCAAAGCAAGTACTTTCATATGCACAAAAAAAAAAAAAAAATAGCAGAAAGAGCTGCATCACCTATGATGAATTTTAACCTAAACTGCCATTACATCCAAGAATCTTCCTACATTTTGGTTTTAGACTTGTATCTATTTCATGGGAAATATTTACCTATAGCACATCACTTCCCAATTTACAGTGAATGTAATTTTCCATTTCCCAGTATTAATGCCACAGTGATGAGAAGAAAGTGTATCATGGTGCAGGAACCCCAAAGGTTTTGAATGAATAAAAGCCAAGTGAAAAAACAGTGCAAGGGCCAGATACTGATTATGGATGAAAGGATGGCAGCCGCATGCCAGCAGACAAGAATAAGAAATGCTTATCAGGGATAGACAGCTGTCTTTTTCATAAGCATGCCATACTATCGTGATTTGTGTCGAAAATTCAAAAGTTATCTGGTATGTCTAGCATTTCTGAAAACAAACATCCAACTGTCCTGAAAAAGCCTCTTTACCTGAAAGCCTTTTCAGAGCTCTGCAAAACATTAAAGAAATGCTGCAAAGAATACCTACCATGGAAACTTTAGGCTCCAGTAATTTATCACTTGGGACCTCCATCCATGTCATTTCCATGGCTCCAGGATCACCTGGAGAGCAAGGGGTGAATAAATCTACCATCATATTTGGATTAGACACTGATGGTCCTTTTACCTAAAAATAAGAAAACACTCAGTTTATAGGAGTTTTTTTTTAAAGACAGAAACCAGAAGCTGAACAGCACCCCAAGCAAAAACCATTCCTTGATTTTACGCAGATGCCCTACCCGTTGGGAACACGTGTCCTGTGAAAGAGAAATTGTACAACTGTACTGGTATTATTCACCTTGAAAACATGCAGCTGTAGCCAGATACTTAATTCACATCAGGTCAAATCCCAGAAGCCACATCATGTTAAGGCTGAGGATTTCTGTGGAAGACTGACATGCCAGGAAATCTACTTGGTGAAGACCACCCTTCCTGGTCCCTGGTCACTTAGTTCATTCATCTCTAGTCAACAGCTCTCCAGAAGCTTCCCAGTGCTTTTCGCTCTGACATCCCGCGTTCCCAACCTCCCAGCGCCTTTCCCGGCAACACCTAAGCAGCGCTCCGTGGAAAACAGCGCCACCAAGCGGGAGAACAAAGCTGCCTTTTTTTTTGCCCCCAGACAGACGGACAGACCGACAAAAGTTGTCCCGGGTGTCTAGTCCCTTTCTGCAGTACATTGCTTTCTGCAGCACCACACAGCCACGGGCACTCGGAGCATACGCAGAGGTTGCAGGACAACACACTAACTGGCTATGGGCAGAACCGGATTTGCTATTCCAAGCTGTATTTAGAGCAAGATGCTGGAGAGCAGATTGTAATAAACAAAAATGCACTCTGACAAACCTGCACTATCACATATGGCAAGGAGAGGTTTACTTTAATTACTGACAACTGAGGAAAGCTCTGCTGAACTGAGGCAAGTCATCTGTTACACCGCAAATAATACCGCTAAGGTTTTGCTTATAAAAACACAAAATCACATCCAGTTAAAGCATTAACAGTAAGACGCAATCAATGTGGTTCATGTCATTGTTCAAAGTATTGCAGTTGTGGGGTTTTTCCTTCTTTTTTTTTTTTCCCTTGAGAAAAATAGTTAAGATGCACGAAGCGCTTTTGAAGTTGTTCGGCAAACTGCGACAACTGAGGTTATTTCATTGCTCCATGGCAAGCTGAAACATGCCTCTCTTTGTTCCAAATTTGAACAAAACGCTAAAAGCTAACAGCCCTTTAGCCAGAAATGCCATTGTCATGTAAAGTTAACCACAGAGAAATACTTCAGACATCACTCCTTAAGGGAAGGAAGCATCAAGAAAATCCTTGATATATCAAGGTCACTGTTTATTTATCAACAAATATGGCTTAAATCATATTGTTACTTTGAGTTGTCCCCAGAAGTTAAACTTCCTGTCCTCTCATATTCTGGACCATATTGCATTTAAGTGTGCCTTTCTCTTTGAATCTTAAGCTGAATGAGTTCATTGGAAGAAACCACACTGAAAAAAAGGAGCCTATCTTCAAATAGTGAGTGTAGCTGTTTGGTTCAGGGCCCTTAACCCTTTTATGACAGGTTGAGTTACTGATAAAAAAAACCTGTAATTGTAACTGATGACAGAGAACTGCTGCCAACGTAACATAAATGGTACTCGACACTGTAGGACCTAAAGTTTTTCCTACCACACCTGCTCTTTTAAGAAGCAACAGATTAAAGCTTCCTTTTACAGCAATTAGCACCTCTGCAGAATATCCCGACCTACCTTCACCCAGGACACATGTATTTCTGTAAAAATCAAACTTTGCACTAAAAATATTAACAAAAAGTACCTTTAGTCTGGGTCTACTTTAAAATATGCTACATAGCAAAATAAAACTTTATTCAACTTATGATATACGTTGTATGTAGTTTAACCTCTGTTATAACCATTGATATTATCACTCTTTTTTTTTTTTTTCCCCATTTAAGAGTTTTAATAGTTTACAGGGAACAATTAATTTGACCAAACAAGGCCCATCTTTCCCTTGGTACAAATTCTCCAAGGGAAAGACTTCCCAGATTTAAAGGATTTATAGACTGGTGGTAAAGAATGACAACCGGTTCTCGTTCAGATAAAGTTTCTGATATCCAAATATTGGGAAGAAATGTTTCTTAAGTCAATACACAGCACACAGAGGTAACTGGAAGATAAGACAAACAATACAGTTTGAATAGGTTCTTTAGTGTGCACCTATATAAAAGGAAACTGATTTTACATTACAGCAGTGTAAATGCTATAATGTAAAAAACACACACCTTGGTCAGTTGTGTTGCATCTTCTTTACTGTAATTGATTCAATGTTTCTACCAGAACTATAAAAGAACCTTAATTTTTCAGTTTCAAAAATAGGCCAAGTAAATGTGCTTAACTATAATCCATCTGTTCTCAAGTGGATGCATTTATTTTTTTCCCCCCAGCATGTTTAGAACCACTTAACTTGAAATAGAAAAAGAGCACTTCTGTAACATTGCCATCTAAGTCAAACTGCAAACTGAATGCTCTTAGCACTCTCTAGAGACATTGAGAGTGAGAGCATGAATAACCAGAAATTAGCTCCACCAGACCTATGGCAGGACTGGGGGGGCTATGGGGAAAGGAAGAACAGATCTCCCTAGTCAATAAAAGGGACATGCATAAGCATGCAGCATTACCCAAAACCGAATTCAGTTTATTTGCAAGGAATTTTCAAATTAAGACTGCTCTCAAAGAGGAAGCAACTTGAATTACAACTTACTTTTTTAAAGTGAGTCGCTGATTGCACTTTTCTAACAGGCTGCATCAGTGCATCACGGACGATGATGCTTATATCTGCGCCAGAATAGCCATCAGTTCTCTTCCCAAGCTCTCGATAATCTGATTCTTCCAGGACATTTGGAGTTGACCCAAGGTGAAGTTTGAACATTGCAGCCCTGGCATGGTCTTCAGGTAAAGGAATATAAATACGCTTCTCAAACCTGGTTTGAGAAAGACAAAAACAAAGCGTTCCCAAGACACCAGCTCATGCAGGTGCACAGTGGAAAGAGCTCATGCAAATGAGTTTGCTCCTAGCAATATAGGAAAGAAGTGGTTTCAGTACAACAAACCTTTTAAAAAAAATCTGAGGCAAATATTCAGCAACCTGTTCTCATAAATAATACTTTAGTAAGTATGAGCTAACATCCAGAATACAACTGCTTCCTTTACATTACAAAAACCACCTCTTCAGACTGACATTTTTCCAGCAGAGTTTGAGTCTTCAAACCTGAGAGGAAGAAGTCTTAAAGTGTTGGAGTGTATTTAAACAGATTTCACACTCAAAGAAAGAACTGCCTGATAACATATTTATGCAACAACTTTCTACAGTCTCCAACTAAATTAAGAAAACACCATAGATGGAAGTAGACTTGAAGTCATTCCCAAGAAAACATTGGTAACTGCAGTTCCTCCTTTGAAGCAGCATCTGTTCTCACAGTGGAGATTACCTCCCACCAACAAAGTAAGAGCACCCCCAAATTCTGATGAACACAATTAACCTGATACACATGACAAAGTGGCCCAAATCCATGAAAAATTAATTTTATTACAGCCACTGCTGAACAAGTTCCGTTAAGTCTTGTGGGGAAGAACTAGGGAATTTCTCTTTTATGTTGCTGAGTGAAAAAATTCTTTGGGTTGAGAGGGATCTTGAAGATCATCAAGTTCCAACCTCCCTGCCACAAGCAGGGACACCCTCCCCTAGACCAGCTTACTCAAAGCCCCATCCAACCTGGCCTTGAACACTTCCAATGATGGGACATCCAGAACTTCTCCAGGCAACCCATGCCAGTGTCTCACCACCCTCATCATAAAAAAGTTTCTTCCTTATGCCAAATCTAAACACATCCTCCTTCAGTTTGAACAACTGCCCCTTGTCCTGGCATTACAAGCCTGGAAAAAAAAAAAGGAACATCTCTCCACCTTTTTAATAAGTTCCCTTTATATATCGAAAGGCCGCAATAAGGTTTCTCTGGATCCTTCTCTTCTCAAGGCTGAATAGCCCCATTCTTATAGCCTGCCTTCAGACGGAAGGGGTTCTGATCATTTTCACAGTCTCCTTCTGAACACACTCTATCAGGTCCATGTGTGTCTTTTACTGTGGATCCCAAAGAAAGCTGGAATTTCAAGAATGACTTGAATTTTCAGCAGCACCTTCATTTCTAAATCTGGCTCACAGAACAGTAGAGTCATGCAGATGGGAAGTGATATCTGGAGGTGACCTGGTCCAACCACAAATCAAACTGAAGTATGGCCAGCTTGAATTCAGTACATAAATAAAAGTCAGTGTCAGTCACAAAAAAAACCAAACCAAACCAAACCAAACCAAACCCAAAAAAAAAAAAAAAAAAAAAAAACAAAAAAAAAAAAACCAAAAAACAACAACAACAAAAAAAACCACAAAAACAAAACAAAACAAAACCAAAAAAACCCAAAAAAACCCCAAAAAACCCAAAAAACCCCAAAAAACCAAAACACAACGATTCTTTAGCCAACAAAAATGGCCATTATCCAAGCTGTGTCCTCATCACAACATAATTCTATTTGTCACATAACTGTATCTGTCCTCTGCTTGCTCTGCAGCTCAGAGAAAGATCCAAATAATCAGGTACAGGGAGTCCTGTATCTGCAAAAGTCCTTTATCTGCCAAACAGCAGTTAAAAATCACAAGTTATGCCTGACCAGTAGAAAAACATGGCACTTCTCCATAAGGTTACACTTCCATAAAGAACTCAAGCTACTCACCAGTTAACAGTTGAAAAGGAAAGCTCTAGCCCCTCTTGCCCTTCTAAGGTGTGTATTTTCTAATTTGGGGACAAGTCCCCCAGAAAACCAAAAAGCAAGCAGAAAACTCCTCTGCTTTTTCAAGCATAATTCAGATAAACTACAGGGCCAATACAAGAGTGAACGACCTACCTCCCTCTAAAGGGGCAAGGGACTATCAGTTTAGATAAGCCCACTTTCATGGAATTGTGTTGCAGAGCAATAACCATGTCTGCAAACACACGAGCTGGGTGAACACCTTAAGCACTCCCTGGCTGAAGACTCACACCAGCTGTGAATTGCACACCATGAAAAAAAAATGCAATCATACCTTCTCCTGATAGCAGAATCCAAAACCCAGGGTATGTTTGTTGCTCCTAAGACCAAGATTCCTTCATTGTCAACACCAACCCCTATATCAGGGCAGAAATAATTTCACAGTTTAGACAATAAACAGAGACGGTTTTAAAAAGTCATCAAAATTTAATGGGGTGGAACTGCAGATATTTTTAGTGTTCTAATGCAAGCTACACTTAAAAATACATGTCTTAATTTCTCTGTCTGATTTGGAAAACCAAATAAACTTACCTTGCATCTGGACTAGAAATTCTGTTTTTATCCGTCTAGCAGCTTCGCTCTCATTTTCACTTCTTGACCCGCACAGGGAATCTATCTCATCAATGAAGATGATAGAAGGTTTGTTTTCTCTGGCAAGCTGGAACAAGTTTTTCACTAATCTTAAAGAAGGAAACAGCTTCAGCTATATTAATAATTACAACAGCAGAAACACATAACTTCAGATTGTGATATAGTCATTTCCTTTAGAGAAAGCAAGGGAAATAAAGCATTAACATAAAGCTACTCAAAGACACAACATTCTTCCCGCTCCATGACTCAGAATTATACTGAATGAGAGAACCCCGCACAATGAAAAAAAAAAAAAAAAAAATTAGAGTCCTGCAGGCATGACTTTGCAAGATAAAGCCTTTTTGCAGTTTAGAAAGATTCAAAATAAAAAGGCTTTCTCTTAGAGATTTTGTAAGAAATAACATGTATCTTTGTACAACTTCACTTACTAAATAATTTCTGTATGACGAGAAACATTGGTTTCAAATCAAATAAACAAAACAACCTAAACCAAACCCCCATATACTCCTAACCATCTCTCAGGAACACATTTTATTAGTTTAAAAAAGAAAAATAAATAGGAATATGCTGGGAAATTCTTCATATTACAGCACTAAATCTCATGCAATAGTCTCAAATGAAGTCATGCCTAAAATCTAACGCCAAGCTAGTCTCCAGTTCTGTATTCCTTCTGCAACAGAAGAAAAGCAGCTTAAGGCTTCCAGCTTTCTGGGGAAAAAAATAACTCAGTTAAAACACTTTATCTAATAACCCTTCTTTCTCATTCTTTCAACTATATAGAGTTGCTCAGTTGTCCCACACTTCAAACAATTAAATCCTGGTTGTGACAAGTATGCTTATCATTATATGAAAATCCTTTCCCTATAGACCCAGGGCTTTTTATAAATTCAGGAAATCTCTTTTGGAAGACTAGATATCTGGAATTCTAGACTGCAGCCAACATGTCACTCCAGGTCTTCTGACTTTCTGGTCTTCTTCATACATCACACAGTAACAAATGAAGAGTTAGCATAGGGACCCACAAAATTTCCTTTCATGGCTGCTCCTCTCAGTCAACTTATCTTTACAAGTCTCTTTTTTCTTTCAGATTTTGTTTGAAATTGGGATAACAAAAAATCCACCTCTGTATTGACAAAGAAACGTCGGGACACAGATGCTGGGACAGATGAGTGGGGAGATGCTAAGAAGCAAAGTAACTCAGCGCTTCAGACTGATACAGTGTACAATCACAGCTGAATTTAGAAGGCAAATGAGCTCTGTGGTGCTCCCAAACTCCTTCTGAGCACTGAAGAGAGTTTCTCAAAATGCAGGGCACAATGGTATCTGTCCTAGGGTAACTTTATGATGCTTGTATCCCCAATCATCTGTTCTGTTTGTGCTGTATATTGAGTCCTGTGCCTTTAAGACTGGTTCTAAGAGCAAGGAGAAGTGTGGAGTTTGTTTTGAGAAAACTGCCTGACTCCTCCACATTCTTCTGCGGACAGCGTGTTCGGCGGAGGCTTGGAGAGACTGCAGGACAGAGATCTTTTTTTTGCTTTTAGTTAGTTTCAGCTAGCTAGGGCAGAGAAGTTCCCTGGACTGTTTTTTTTTCCTTTTTCTTGGGACTGTTTAAACCTGCTCTGGACTGAAAACCCAGGGGAGCACTGGGGGCTGCACCTGCGGCCCACCGGGGCCTGGACCTCGGCATTTTCCAGCAGTGCCGGAGAGACTGGGACTGAGGAGAGACTGAGAGAGAGCCGAGCTGCACCCACGGCAAGGACTTTCTCAGTTTGCCATCTCACTTCAGAAGGAGAGGTTTTATTGTTTCATACTATTCATTCTTTATACTTGTATGCACTTCATTTGTTTAGTAAAATAGTTTTTTCCACTTTTCTCCAAAGAGGGTTTTGGGTTTTTTTCCGGACCGGTTGGAGGGAGGGGCCATGTGGGTTTGCTTCCTTGGAGGGATCCTATACAGGGGTTTTCTCCCAAATTTGTCCCAAACCAGGACAGTATCTTTACATGGCACTGCAGCATGAAGCATAGAAACACCTATAGTTCTTTTTTAAAAAGACAAGACCATTCCCTCATATTCTTTAGAGCAACTTATTTCACTCTATAATAATTTCTTCTTGAAAATGTTTTCCTGAACCTCTGGCAACTCCAACTTACTTTTCACTTTCACCTAACCATTTTGAGACAAGGTCAGATGAAGATACTGAGAAGAAGGTAGAGTTGTTTGCTTCTGTTGCCACAGCTTTTGCTAAGTAAGACTTTCCTGTTCCTGGTGGTCCAAATAGGAGAATGCCTCTCCAGGGTGTTCTTTTGCCTGCAAGACAGAAACCAGCAGGTTTCAAAATATGATTTTCTGATTATGCTCCTCTAGGGTGCTCACAGATTTTCCGCATCTACCCATGAAACTTCTGTCAGGTGGGTCAAAAATCTTTGTTAAGAGATCAGCTTAAGTCTCTCATACAGCGTACACTTCACAGGCCCCAGTGCCAGTCCTGACTGGCCAATAGTATACAAATGCTGTGATCCTGACCTGTAAATAAGTGTGGAAATTTAATGGGAAGGATGACTGCTTCTTTAAGTGCTTCTTTGGCACCTTCAAGGCCAGCAACATCACTCCATTTGACATTTGGTTTCTCCATAACAATCGCTCCTGTAAGAAAAGATTGTCTAAGTTAGTGATGCACATATCTTTTCACAATTACAATAAATTCCATTTGGTGAAAAAAGAAATCTATGCCCATGTCTATACTGAATAAAAACAAGGCATTTCTAAGATGATAGAAACACTGAATTCCACTAGCCAAATGGATGCTATTTTTACAGAAATCTGTCACTTTTTTTTTACCACAATAAACCATGGATAACCAGAATATTATTACAGTAGAAGTCCTGGCACCATCTCATCACTAAACCACCACTGCACTTCCCAAAAAATTTGAAATTTCATTTTAAACAACATAGCTGCACTAGCTCAGGATTTTTAAAGATTCTCCATCAGATGAAGTAACTTGTTGGTATCTCCAGACATGCAGCAAACAAATGGATTATCTAATGGAAAAGAGGTTTGACAGCTAGGGCCGAAAGCATCAGAAAGGTTATATGGATCCTGCTTAGCTAAAAAAGTATTTTCTCAGTCAAGGCACATTCAAAGTTTTACACCAAGTCTCATCTTCCTCACTCAACGAGTTCAGCCACCTGAGCTGTAATTTAGTCTTCTCTTCAGATTGCTTAGTCTGACATGCTAAAAGTTTTGTCTCAACTACTTCTAGATGGGAAAACCTGGAACTCAGGTAGTAATAGATTTTTAGATCTACTGGAGCTTGTAACCCTAGCCACCACTTCTGCTATCTGAGGTCAGATTCACGTGGGAAGAAACAAAGTCTGTACAGCGAGAGACAGGATAGCAGTTCAATGCTCATCAGTTTTCCGTCACTTTTAAAAACAGGAAACTGTCCCTTATAACTGTGCATAGGATTAAATAACGTGCAGAGAAGTAGAAAAAGCACAGCAGAGTTTGCAATGATGATACAACAGCTCCTGAAATTAGATAGGCACAATGCATTTGATCTTTGTTAGAGTCAAAAACAGAACAATGAGGTTTCTCCAGATCCATAAGCACTTTCTGGTAGGGAAGTTCTGAACAGTTCTTCATTATTTAAGGGAAATAAATATAGCCTCCTTTTTACTGCACACCAAACTGCATGTAGCTGCTATACGTTGCTTCACTGACTATGTTCTGAATTTGAGTTCAAAAACCCAAACCATGCTACTGAACTGGGACAGCATCATCACTGCATATAAGAAAATGCTGCCTTGTTATTAATAATGGGCAAGAATCCTTATTTCTTACTCCTAAACATGAATACCAGTTTTTTTGTGAAAACAGTCCTGCTTATACTAAGTATCTGTACCATCATTTCCTTAGCCTCTAGGCAACATGCTAGTGCACTTCAGAGTTAAAAATACTAAATCAGTTTAGCCAATAGCTACCTGGGATTTTGCAACTTCTTTTGGAAAATGCTAGCTTGATAGGTGACACAATTTTTATATGAAGCACAGGATGCAGGAGATACATTTCAATATAGTCCCTGTGTAAGTTCATGGCACACAAGTCCTTTTACTTCCATAAAGACTATGCTTTTGCATGGGAAGATTACATGCTAGCTGAGCCACTTACAGACATTAAGTTAATACATTAAATTTAGCTGGCAAAAACATAGGAACTTGCTTGACTGAAGTGATCCCTATTTAAAGAAAAGGATGCTTCAAATTACCCTGAAGTTGATTCTGTAGCTTCTTTTTTTCAGGGTCCTCTGATTCACCTTCCCCATCACTGTCATTCCTGATTTGGAAACAAAATGTTGAAATACAGTGAGAGAGATTGCTGTCTTAGGATAAAACTCAGAATGCAAAAAGCAGAAAACCCATCAGGCTGAGCAATGAAAGAAACACTGAGGCACTTTCAGACCTCTACAGGTTTACATGACTGTAGAAAAGCAGAAGTACACTTTTCTATGATTTCTTTCCAATTCACTCTCCTTTGCTATTTCACCTTCCTCTTATGGGACTGAGCCCTCTTTACACACTTCTGTGTGCTTTGAGCCAGCATTTAGGAAACACAGCCCCTATATCCAGCAACACAGAGGTGGCTGGAATGGTTTGTTTGTACACGTTGACACTTCTGTCTGGACATGCAACAGGACTTGGCCAATTCCATCTAGTACTATGAAACTCTTGTCTTAGCAAAGCAAAGGAAACTGGAAGTTAAAGAAGGAAAAGAGACTGGATAGTGAACAACTGGAGTGGAGGAAAGAAAATACATGTAGCCTTTGTGGTATTGCCATTTCCTTCTATTATAAATAAGCAGAAGATGGTACAGATTAAAAAATAAGGCCGATGAGATAAGCAGACATTGAAAAAGACTGAAAATCAGGTGAAATTTTAAGAGACAACTGAGCAACTTTAGTTGTTCAGGGCTCCTAGAAAAGTCAGTCCCACCAAAAGGTATAAGCCTGAATCCTTCCTCTCTCCTATCCCTATAAAGGCAGTAGCAAATGCAAAAGAGGCTGGGCTTGTTTGGGTGGCTCTGCTTGTCCAACTCTCAGATATGCAAAGTGAGAAACAAATTGAGGAGAAGGGAAGCACTGGAGAGACCAGGCAGCAGCAACACATTAGAGGGATTCAGTCCACCTTACAGAACTTTACCCTGCATAGGGCTTTTCACATCTTATCAAATGTGAGACAGATCAAACTCAGTAACCCCAGTAATCACCAGTGTGAAATTATCTTCTAGTTACCAAGTATTTAAATGCAGAAAATCTTTAAAGGTCATCAGGCTCCTTGCCATTAAATCCAATAATCAATGGATTCAGCTGTTAGTCTGAAGCAGTTCACATTTCAGTAAACAAGCACAGAAATGCTTGTGATGGTAATTCAAGTTATTTTTATTAGCCCACTGTATCTCAGCATTAGTAGTCACCTGAAGCATTTCAGAAACACAAGTTAAAACGATCTTTGAATAGCTGAAATTTAGAATAAGCTGAGTCCAGAAAGTATTTTGCTTTACCTTCTCCAAAAACATACCCTTTTGCTTCAGCAGGACCCGACTCTTTAACTGGCTTTGGTGCAGTTTTTTCTCTCTTTTTCAGATATTCTTTCAGCTTTTCTGCTCGGTCCAAGTATTCTGTACATTTTGCTCTAATGCTTTTTTTTGCTTTATCACCCTGTGCTTCATCTAAGAGTTTGAAGAGAAAAAATTATTTGTTAACAGCAAAACACACGTGCATCAATCAAAAAACAAGACTAAAAATCTGTCCTCTATCTCTTATCAATATACCTCTCTCAGGGCTCACCAGATAACCAAACATCTCAGCTACTTTTTCTTCCACTACACCTTGGAAAGAACTGACCAGAAGGATGTCATCATGTAATAGAAATCTAATATTCACCTGAACATTGCCTTGGCTTAAAATTTGACTCTAATGGATTAAGGACAACAGCACTGGAAGCTTTTCTGTCAGCCTTTCAAGCTGCTAGACATTGCCTTAATAACTGCTTTTCTAAAATAGCTAATCAAGAAGCTGCTCGTGCTAGGGAATTTTTATTTAGAACCATACTTGATTCTTCCATAGCCTGCTGATTTTAAAATATAAAGAAACATTACATAAAGCATCTGAAAGAACTAGGTGTGCTTCAACAGCCATGCTGCTCTCATGATCACTATTACAATATTTCAAACCAACAATCAAAATTTAACATGTCAGGTTTATGAGCTAAGTTTCCATCAGTATAGTTAAAAGCACGGAAAGTGATATTCTGAGAAAGTCTGTAGGATTTAAATGGACAGGAAGTGATAAACACAGGTTTTCCTAATAATTAAGGACTATAAAGAAAACCTTTTTTTTTTTCCCCCAAATCATTAAGATCTGTAAGTGTACTTCTGTTAGGCAAGCAACCCTAGCCCACTTACATTAGGGCTGTATCCACTTAAAGAAAGCCCACTCCTTGCATACAAACACTGAATGTGGCACAAAAGGTACACAGAAGTGTGGAAAGGCATAAAATAATGAGAATATGGAAACCGAAGAAAAATTATCACATACAAGTCCATCTCATACATTTTCTCGGCCAAGATAAACAGCAAGACTATGACATTAAGGAGCAAAAAATGTCAGCAGAGAGGCTTTAGAAGGGCAAGCAGCATGAATTAAAGGAGCAAAAAACACTCTGCAGATATAGCAAAGACTTCATGTGTAACATGGTTTTCAGCACAACAGAAATACAGGGATCCCTGTACTTATTGTCATATTTCCTCGTGCAGTGGCCAGCTTGAAACACTGCTACAAAAGTCCAGAGGAGAGACAGCAAACACCTGCCTCCTGTCTTAAAAAAACCTAAAACAAAACACAAGTAAAAAATAATCTGATTTCTTACAAGAATGGAGCAAGCACAACACAGTAAAGGTAAAAGCTGCAAAATACGACCTCAGTCAAACTACAATTAGCAAGTATCAACTGTTGATGAGAGCAAAAATTTAAATACTGATGTCAACAGAAGAGATTACTCTTGTGCAATCTGACGACTAAACTCTACTTAATCATCCAACACGTCACACTTACATTTAACAACATGGAGAAAATATTGCACAGCATGTTGGTACAGGCGGAAGGCCTCCTCATAGTTTCCTGCTTTATCTTCTTGGGCTGCCTTGCTAGCAAGGTCTATTGCTTTCTGTAACACAAACAAATAATCAATTGTTGTACAAGAGCATTTTTCCATGATCAGAGAACATTTAAGCTGTTACTGTCCTTTGATGGCCAGTTTATCTGCTCTTCAACATTTACCCCCTCAAAGCTGGAGGGTTGTCTTAGGTGGTGTTTTGTACAAGACACAATATCTCCATCCTTTTATGAACAGCAGGGTTTACAAACTGCTGAAATTTACTAGCACACAAAAAAGTGCAAGTGAGAAGAAAAAGTTTCTGCGTACTAAGCTGCAAGTACTACTATTTTGTCTATGCTGTCTCTTATCAATCTCTGGCCTTTCCTATGAAAGATTTGGAAATCCATTTTAAGGCTTGGGGTTTTTTATCACAGACCTAGACATGCTGAACTATGATACAGACGTGCTGTTTGGGATGTGGTTTGGAGGTGCACTTGACAGTGCTGGGTTAATGGTTGGACTCAATCTTTTCCAACCTAAACAATTCTATGATTCTATGACTAATGACATCAGTAAACCCTGTAAACAGCAAAGTCAATACAGGAAGTACTTGATTACAATCACTGAAACCAGCACTATCACTCTTCAAACATTATGCTCAGAGACATCTTCAAAGACCAGTTGCTTGGCTTCTCTAGGAGGACTTAGAGTCTTGATATGCTAGCGAGAAATTCTAATTATCTCTCTGGTGGGAGAGGAGAAAAAAAACAACCCAAACCAGACAGAGAACATACCCAAATCTTGAGCACCAAAGAGTTCTATGAGAAGCTATGAATGGATTTTTACTTTATTTGTTCAGCTAGTTCCAAATAAATCTGACTGTGATCTAAGCCACAGTATTGCACACACTGCCCTGTGGATTTATTGTATCACCACTACTCCATTGCTCTTATTACTTTTTATTACGCTTTCCTCCTTGGAATGCCCATACCACTTCAAGATAATTAAAACTGTCATTTTGACCCCTGGTTCATGTTATTTGAAAGCAAGCAGTCAGCTGGAGTTAGCCAACACCAACTAAATATTCCATAGTCCCTCGCCTACTTTTTCCCATGTGGTTCCCTTTCCTAAGCATTGCCAGTATGCTCAGGATGATTATGTAATGTCAGGGAGCAAGGCTGGGAGCTTGAACTGCAGCAAGGAGCTTCCATGAGACATTCCAGTACAGATACTCTTGCCACTATCTACACTCTGCCGTGTTGCAGGCAGAACAAAACTAGTAAACAATAGCCTTGAAAGAAATAGCAAAATATTGTGTTCTATTGCTTTGTGTTGCTGTCTCGGAAGCAAAGATCATCTCAACAGATCTACCTGAAATCAAAGGTATTTAAAAACAATGAACCAATTAAACAGACTATATGGCTCTGTTGTGGCAAGTGCTGGAGCACCGTAAGCATCTGTTTCTTTGGAACAGAACCAAATTCTTTCATTTTTGGAGAGGCCAGGAGCAGATGAGCAGTTTCCCAGGTATGAATGGACAGCTGCCTCCTTGCTGCCCATTTTATGCTGACTCCCTAATGCACCTCTGTGCCCCATTCAAATCCAGCAACAGAGCAAAAATTAACTCTCCAAAAAGTTACTTTCATATTAAAGCTCTTAAGTCCCATCAGTGACTTTAAGTACCACGGGGCAGCCCAATAATTCCTAGATCCAGTACAACAAATACAGTGATACAAGTGCCATTAATTCCAAAGAATAAATGGCAAAGATCACCTGCTAAAACAGAACTGTGAGAAAACATGGCACGTTGCAGACCCGCTCCTCTAAGTAGGCAAAAGTCTGCATCACGTTGCCTGGTTTTGCTATACTTTCTTTTCAGAAACAGCTAAAGACAAATAGCCAAGATCTGGCTATTAGATTCTCAGCTCTAATACTTCATTCATCAGCCTGTTACTGTGAAGAACACTACTGCCATCAAAAAGAAAATCATTATTAGAAAGCTGTATGAACTAGGTCATAGATGACCAGCTCTAACTATCCCTGAAGTGCAAACTATGCTTTATCAGGCCATGGGTTTATAGTTTGATGAATATCACCCAAGGAAAGAATGTCAGCTTAAAGAGGTGCCATTTTTCTCCTGCCTGTTATAGACACTATAACATCTCCTCTAGCTTTGCCAGTGCAAACATCCCACTGCCAGGGCAAACACCGCATACAAAAATGATCACGGTTCAAACAGCCGAAGAGAAAAAAGGATGCTTGGAACGCACTTATTTCACTTCGGGGTGTGTTTTGCCGGCCAGCCGCAGAGCGGATTACAGCCCCTAGCCGAGGTTTAACACATGCGGAACAGCAGAGCAGGCAAGGGCTTCTTCCTACAGCCACCAGCAGCCTTACGGAAACGCAAGCCAAACCATGCATCCAGACCACAGGAGGCAACAGCGCTTCCCAGGCGGGCATTAGGCCTCGCTGCCCGGGTCCCGCAGGTGCCCCCTTCCCGGGACACCCCCCTCCCCCAGGCTCTCATGGCCCGGGGCGATGAGGGCTGAGGGCTGACCCCGCGGGCTCCGCCACCCCGAGCCCAAGCCCAGTTCTCCCCACACCCCCTCGGCCGCGGTGCCCGCGGCCCTTCCGGCGGTGCGGCCGGCCCGCCGAGCAGGGGGCGTTCGCGCTCCCCGTGCCCCGGCTCCGCCCGCAGCCCCGGCCCGGGACGCCCCCGGCCCCGCTCCTTCTTGGCACCGCCCCCGCCCGCCGCCGTTCGCCGGGTCCGCCCCGCGCCGCGCAGGACAGGGCAGGGCAGGGCCGGCGTCGCTCTACCTGCAGGTTGCCGGTGTTGGCCGCCATGGCGGAGCGGCGAGGTGAAGGAGCGGGACGAGACTGGCGCGGGGAGCGGGCCCGGCTGCCGGTGGCGCAGCGCCCCTGCCCCGCCGCCCGCGGAACCGAAACCGCGGCCTCCGCCGCCGCTTCCGCACCGAGCGCCGAGCGCCGCTTCCGCCTCCGCTTCCGGGCACGCCCCGAGCGCCCCGCCCGCCCCCGGGCCCGGCCGCCGCTGCTCCTCGGGACCGCGCTCTGCGGCCGGGTGTCCGGGCTTGGAAAGGGAGCTGGAGAGCGTCCAGTCCAACCCCCCTGCCAAGGCACAGTCACCCGGAGCAGGTGACACAGGAACGCATCTAGGTGGGGTTTGGAATCTCTCCACAGGATAGTCCCGGACCTCCCTGGGCAGCCTGTCCCAGCGCTCTTCCACCCCCAACGTAAAGAAGTTCTTCCTCGTGTTGAGGTGGGACTACTTGGGTTTTGGTTTATGGCCACTGATCCACGTCCTGTCGCTGGGCACCACCAGAAAGAGTATGGCACCATCTTCTTGGCACAGCTGTGGAGATACTTACATGCATTAAATAAGATCCCTTCTCAGTCCTCTTTTCTCCGGATTAAAGAGGCCCAATCCCGTTTAATCAATCATGACAGCGTCATGAGCCATTGTCACTCACCCGTGGGTCAGTATTGAAGATCAGGTGATGTGCGATGCTCACGGAGTGGGGAGGAGGAAGTGACTCAACACCACACAGCTACAAACCAGTTCTGGAAAGCCAGCTTGCTGTATGGATGTAGGGACATCTGCTGAATAAGTGTCGTACCTCTGGTACATTCATTCCTTTAGGGCAAAAAAAGTACCTGGTGAACTTAACTGTAATAAACCCCATTCTTCCAAGTACCTCCAAGTTACCACGGTGCAGCTTTGACTTAATAATTCCAGTGTAACCTCTTTGATTTTATTTTGTAATAAAAGTCCGCTGAACTTTTTGATACGGTTGGTAGGCTGTGTACTCTGGGCGCAAGGGAAAAAGGCACATCCACAGTTCACCTCGTACCAGGGAAGGTCGTGGTGAATCTCTTAGTTGTCATCTGGTTGGTAGCTTGTTTTGGTAAGTGTCCTCACAAGTTGGGAATGCTTTGGTGACTTTTAGACATGGTCAGTAACGGCTGTTCTCCTTGGATTGGCTGCAAATGTGTAAAGACATGATGTAGGAAAGATTAGGTCATGTAATCAGGCTTTGGGAAATGAGATGGTAAAGAGAGTTTGGCACTAAAGACAACTGAAACTGGCCAAGGTGAAAGGAGAGATGATGATTTCTAAAGGAACCTTATAGCTGTGTGGTCATAAGGATTCAAGCATAGTATCAGTGGTGGGAGGGGCTCAAGAAAACTGGGTTAAATATCGTATATCCATTTCTTTCTTATTCCATCTTCAAAGGATGAGGCAAAACCATCCGTTTCACTCTTCCGTGGTTGATTAGGCCATCATGAAGCCTTTGGGCTACTTTTAACCTCCTTTTTATTTAAAACAGGCTACTTCCTTGGGGTATCATTTCCTTTCTGACTTTACCTTCTCATTCTGATTAGTATAATAGAGAATTCTCAGATACATACCTGATGCTAGTAATTCTTTGTCATCTGTACCTATGATTTTTAATTCTTTAATTTAATGTTATATTTAGGTTTTAAACTCAGGTCTAAAACAGTAAGTACCTCACAAGAGTGTAACTATGCCTTCTAGTCACTCTGAACTGGCTTCTCAAACTCCAGAAAAAATAACTGGTTTCTGCAAATGTGATTAAAGAAAGTAAATCAGAAAAGGCACCTCTGTCATTTACAGATAACAGGCTAAATCTTGCACCCCTTACTTAAGTCTTACTCATATAATATTCCTGCTATAATTTGACTTTGCAGCTAGTTTTGCCTGAGGAAAGACTAGATGAATGCTGAGCAATGACATCAAGATTATTTCTTGAGAAGCTAATGAAGTGTCATGTTAAGGGCATTACTTCAATTTGAGGGACAAGTCCAGTTACATTATCTAATACTTCCCAGTGCTGGAGTTCCTGTGTTACCATATTCTGAGAACGATTGTGGACAACCAAGAGTAATGAAAATAAAACATATTAAAGTTGTTAATATGGATACCTACTGGCCTCAGCTAAGTTCATCCCATAACTGCCTGGGGCATTATTGCTCACATTGCTATGGCATTACGTGGCACGGGCGCTGAGGATCTCTCCTTTGCTAAGGCTGAGTAAGCTGTTGTGGAGAATGCTTCCTGCTGCCATGCCTTGGTTTGGGGGGAAGGGGCCCACAGTACGCGTTGGCTGGACACCTTGGGCCAAGAGTGGATGGACACGTCAATAAAAAAGTCATGCACAACCAGGTGTTGTTTCTATGATTCTCCACCGTGGCAGCTGAGGCGTGCCTAGGGATGACTAATGTTACCGTCAGGGTGAGATTGGCATTAGCTAAATGACACGAGAGCCTTGCAGGTAAGGGAAGTCACTGCCTTAGAGACCTTAACAGTGCAGACAGACAAGACAGAGAAGGCAGGAAAATAAAACCTCTGTTTTCCTGTATTTCTCTAGCTGATGAAATGATGCTGAATCTGCTTAGATCAATCTGACCTAGGTAACAAAGGCTGTCAGTAGCAGCACTAGCAAGTAAAATTCAGGTTGTCCAAATCCCATTGTGGCACCTCGATCCAGTTTGGTGTACACATAATGAGCTTGTGCACTTGGAGCCTGCAGTGGGCTCGTGGTGCAGCCGTGTCCATTCTCCCCACCGGGAAACATGCTGGGCTGAAAAGCAGGAGCACTTCAAGCCATCAGCTGTCTTTGGGAACCTTTCTGCCTGTTACAGTGCCTGTGGGAGTCCTGCTGCTGTGGTATTCCCAGGTGGATGGCTGCTGTGCATAACCACTTCCAAAAGCACTGAAACCACAGGAGCCTTGTGGAGGAGAGCTGTGTCCTGAGAGCTCTTATTCCTAAAGCACTCAGTGTTCTGGGTGCAGCTATGGAGCCTAGGAGGGAAGGAATTAAAGCTGTATTCAGGACCAGAAAAATTGATAACAAAATAGAGCTGTGTTACACTTACAGCATTGGAGACAAGAATGACCTTTGGGGCAAGACTTGAAGCACTGTGTCTCAGTTTGAAAAGACAAGTGTCTGCTAAGGAGAGGCAGGCCTCTCCAGGAAATGAGGAATTCAAATCCTTCCCTCCGTGTTATTATAATTTGGAAGATTAAAAAAAAACTTTTCAGTCAGAGCTATGGGGAAAAGGAATAACAGTCCTTTACTAGTAAATATAACAGGGCAGACAAAAAACCCAACAGCAATTAATAGTAGAACAGAACCAAGAACCCCGAGGGCACACGGTGGAAGCTCCGGCGCTGATGGCTGGAAGCCGGGCGCAGTGGACTGTCCTCGGCAGGCAGGGGGTGTCCTCGGCAGGCAGAGGTGGCAGTGCCGGAGAAGCCGCAGCGGCTGGACCCGGGCTGACCCAAAATCCAGCAGGACAGTGAAGAAAATCCGAATTCCTGGGCGCTCTAACAGATAGTAGAATTCCCAGGACCAGACTCCTTCGTTAACCGTGGACTCCAGCAGCCCGCAGTCCTCGATCCATGCTCCCCGGAAGACGAGAGCCATGAGACCCCCACCCTCAGCTCTCTCTCCGGGAGGTTTTCTCCCTTCCCTAAACTAAGTGATCAGCTTCTTTTTGTCCAGGTTAAGCACTCAGCATTTAGTCTCCTAGCGACTTGGGGGGGGGGGGGGGGGGGGGGGAATTCTACAGGAAACTTAACCCTCAACACACTGGGTTTTGAGGAGTTCATGGTCCTCCAACTCTACCCCATCTCATGGGTCTGAGTTGGATGGTGACAATATTTCCTGACATAGAACAGTAATGGGTCTGGTTGTGCCTATCTGGAAAAAAACCCTTAAATTTGTCACTTTTGAGCTAAAATCTTCATGTTTCTTTGTTATATTAAATGTCACTCTACTTCTGGTTTAGTTTTTAAACTTGGAAATTCAAATTTTGTCAATGCTTAGAGACACACTGATTTCATAGCAGGTGTGCATATATACAAAATGTGCTGTCTTCTGGACTAAGTTAGTGTATTGCAGGCAAGGGAACGACTTCAGATGTGTATTCCTGTAGTTCATAGTGAGATTAATCCAGCACAAGATGAAAGTAGTCTAGGAAAATGACTGTAGGTGTAACTCAGGGCACATCTTGAAGCTGTTCATTCAATCTTTTGATAGAGTCTATAAGTAAAAGTGTAGCTTATTTTCTTAAGTTGTGAAATAAGCAGTCCACTGCTTGCTGCTACTATGTTTTTTGAACAACATTTAGCATAGTGAATTTTGTACTGTTTCCATTTTTCCTACTTTCCAGCAGAAATTGTCATGAATAAAAATGAAATCTGAAACAGTATTTTTCTTAACTTTGCATGTATTATCTTCAAGGGCAATATTTGCCCTCTATGAGCGTAAGTCTGGAGATCTCTGAGGCTTTTCTCATCTTGAACTCAGCAGACAGGGTATCATGGGTTGGCACAATTTTGTTTTCTGGCTATGGAGAAATGTAAAATGCTATTCCCTGCCCTTACTGTGGAGTGGCTAAAGGGGGGGGGGGGGGGGGGGGGGGGGCAGGGGCAGGGACCTATCAAAAAGCTGGCTGAGATATTGGCAGCTGGGTTGACCAATGAGAAGTGTTGATGCAACTTTGGAAGGGACATTTAAAACTAATCTGCTGCTGATTGTCTGCTCTCTCGCTTTGGGGATCTGCCATGAGGTAACATGGGAGGCGGCCGGGCCGGGTCTTGCTGGGCCCCTGGACACCGCTGCCCGCACAGGGAGGGCCTGGGCTGGCTGAGCCCCTTTCCCCTACCACGGCAGGGAAAAGAGGCGGCTGCAGTTCGGCAGTGCTGGCCGCGTGCTCAGACTGCGGCAGAAGGGGCCAAAACATGGCCCAGCTTAATCACCGCTGGCAGCGAAGAAAGAAAGCCTGCAGCTTCATAACACCTCTGAGCCGAGCCTCCCTGGATGAGACCGAGGGGTGGAAACAAGGACATCTACCAGCTTCCTCCACCAGCACAGCTTTGCATTTTCTTCAGCTCATGCAGCCTCGGTGCTTGCACATGGCCCTTGCAGGCCCGAGCGGATTTGACCCTTTCCTAGCAACATGGAGCTTTTAAAGCACAATTCTTCCTTAAAAGAAAGAAGAGAGAAAACAAAGAATACTAAAACAGACACTGAATGAAGTCAGTTAGATGAGAAGTGAAAGAACTAATAATATTGGAATGGGATTGAAGAAGTGGATATTTTTAACTGGACTTCTCTAAGCTAAATTATGGAGAAATGAACTGTTCTTTGTAGCATCTTAGTATTGTTGTGTAGAATGCTAATTCTAATCAAAATTGAGGACTGATGTAATTGAGATTTATTTGGGAACTTTAAAGCCCCTGCTCCTGGGTTAAAAAGTGGTCTCAGCTTTGGAGACAAAGATGATTTTAGACTAGAAGAAGTATTCATAAATAGTACCCCAGATACACTGAGAAGCTTTGCTGATAGAACATCACACTCTGCGAAAACTCTGGGCAGCAGCAGACATTGGGAGCACTGGACTATTTTGTCTTGTGGCAAACGTCTTCATAAAAAGATCTTAGAGAGACTCTTCTCCTAAAAGTAATGAGTGATAATGTCTAAATATTGAAACTGACTGAAAATCCTAAGTTGTGTCTTTCTATGTTGTTCAATAAGAAAGTTAATTGTTTGTAAGAGGAAAGAAGCATGTTTTAAAGTATCATTCTGTTTTAAGTTTTTCTTTTTCTCAACTTTTTTTTTCTCATTTTTTTACTATTTTTGTTCATTTTTAAGCTTAAGCCTGCTTTGTTTTTTTCTCCTGATCTCTCCCTCCCACAAAAAAGAAAATTAATATTAGAACTCCTACATTAATTGGTGTTTCCACCTGGATTTATTAAATTAAAACCATTACACAGGGACGCTCATGGGCATTCTATGTAGAGACCAAGGAGAAATATTTCACCTAGCTCTTTTCTGCATAGCATTTCATTTGTTAAGTCTTGATAACTTGTTGAGATTGGATGGAATAAAATCTCTTTGGTGATGACTTTTTGTACAGTTGAGCAGATGTGGCCTCAGGGCTGTATTGGTTGACTCATTTTCATTTAAAATACACAATTTTGCCAGCTGGAAACTGCCAGCTCTTTTACACATGTATGAGTTCAGGGATTTTGTGCTATGCATTGTTGAGTTTGGTGCAGCAGCATTTCTTTTTAAAATGTTTTCATAGTTACAGGACTTAACAGCCTTATATAGCCCTACTCACCTCAGAGATTTTATTGTTAAAAGTTTAAAAAGTGCTCTCCAACCAATGTTTCTTTGAGTTTAGAAAAGTTCAAGTTTGGACTGTGCACTTTAGATTGCTTCATACCGCCTTCATTTAAAATTTTGATGACCTGTAGAATTGTTGGAACAACTCCTAAGGATATTGTAGATGCTCTCGTCACCTGGGGGTCTGTTTTAATCACTGCCAGATTTTTCAAAAATATATGCTGTAACCCAAAGAGAAATCATGGGTCGTATAAAATTGGTAGATCAGGTTCTACAACCTGTGTTATGAAAGGGTTCAAGCCAGCTGGTTGTCACAGCATGTGTCTCACTGTCTTAAAAAAGAGAAATCTGTGAGTTGACCCAGATTTTCTTTCCGTGAATCTCCTATGCAATAGAAAGCCTGTAGTGTTTACTGTTGCCAAAGTACCAGAAATCTGAATTGTGTTAGGCAGTGAGAAGCATAAAAGTAGTTCTGCTCCAGTAGGTCTTTTTTAAAGTATTACCAGACCCCTCTAAAGGATGACAGGGGAATAACTTTTGCTGCTCCAATATACAGCAGAATAACTGAACTTGGCTGTTGTAAAACAGATCCATCTGCATGAGTAAGTTTTAAAACTGATGGGCTGCCTCTGTTCCCAGACTCTATTATCATGCTAAATTCAAAGTGGGTTTTGCCTATGTGACTGTAGAGAGCAGTGTTTCCAACATAACTTCATGGCTCATGGTCTGAAAGATTAAGGTGATGAACAGAAAGAGAGCTGGTCTGGGAGTAGACTAGCTGTGAGCTACTGCAGTGTCGTCTAGATTTCTGGGCTAGAATTTCCCTACTGGGTCTCTGTTTATTAATCCCTAAGCCTTTTAATTAGGTCTTGTATGGAAAGGAGCAAAAACTGGATAGTGAGGTCATTTAACTTTCTCTTGATCCAAGCCACTCTTAGCAGAATAATTTTCATTTTAAGCAAGAAGCTCTTGGAACCAGGCTATTATTCCGCCATAACCTGTCTATAAGATAGGTTATGGTAGAATAATACTGTACATGTGCTTCCACATGTACAATGCTTTCTCCACACCTTTCAGTGCAATTGTCTCTAGGAAGTCTGTTGCCCTTTTTTGCCCAAAACCCACTAAAGTCAGTAGCCACATTTGCAGTGGACTTTGAATGTCAGACTTAGACAAATAGGGAAGTATTTGCATTACCAGAAGTAATGACATCTTACCTTATTACATTTTTGTGTTATTAAATGTAATGCCCTACTCCTGTTATATAAATGTTAATGTTATTGTGCTAGTAAGTTTATTAGCTTGTAATATACATGCAGCATCCTCTGAAGTTTTCCCATAGGGCTTAATGGGACCATTAGATCTCAGAAGGACTGAGGAAAACTAGTTTTCTGTGGACTACCTATTGCCTGGGTAAGTGTAAGTGGGAGAGTAAGAAGGAAGAGCTATATTATCAAGTCCTATAACTTTCATTTGTAAAATATATAACTGAGTCTCACAATTTTCAGCATTTTTATACTTTTCCTGTCATGGACTAATATAATATTCTTTTCTATGTGTTTTCTGATGCAAGTCTTGCAGTCCTGAGTCAGTGGTTGTAGGAAGTGAATCAACTGACTATGGGAATATCTATCTCACTTTCATGGGCACTGGGTTTGCATTTTGCATTACCTGGAGTTTTGGACCATTATTTGTAAATTTTAAAACTGGGAGTCAAGACAGGTTTGCTGGTATAACTCCTGTAATTTACTGATCACGCAGAAAATGTGCAGGGTGTGTTTCTCCAAGTTGTGCGTAAGAATCCACGCGGTGGTTTGGTTGCCTTTCACCTGGAGAAGCAAGAATTTACATGTTCACCCCTCGTCTTAGCTGCATGCCAGGACAGACCTTTATCTTACCCTGAAAACACAAGAGGAGTAAATTCAACCTGTGAAATCACGCCCATTTCCAGTGAAATATTCAGCAACTATTAACTCTAAACTTTTCTTTTCCTTTAATGTGCATGAATTCAGGCTGTGAACCTGCACTAAGGCAAGCCTGGGAAAATATGTGCCTTCACCTATATTAATCACATAGAGCTACTTGGATTACAGAAGAAAGTGACTCATCTACAGATGACAATGGATTAAAAAAAAAAGGGAGGAAAGATTCCTTAAGTCTCATTCCCCCTTCCTCTATACTGATAAGGAGGCACTTAAGGCACAGAGCTGGAAGAGAAACTGTGTGTCAGAGTCCAGGTCTGCTACGATGAGCAGTGAAGGTCATGTAATCCCTTCCAGAGTCTGCTGAATCTTGAGTTAAAGCTAGTTTGGTTGTCTGAGGGAGGGAGCTGCTTGGTCCCTTAGTTCCTTTTGGGAAAGATACTTCTGCTAATTTGCCTTATGTCAAAGTGATTTCCTCCCTCTTTGGAGTTTTCACATTGATGAGAGCAATCTTATCCACATACGGATTTTATTTTGCTGTTTGAAGGCAGATAATTCTAAAATTTCTCCTATGCTCAGTTTGGAATTTACTGATGCATTATTAGGCTGCCAGTAATTCACTAGTGAGGTCTTCCACAAATCTAGAAATTGTGGATATGTAGGGGAAGCTTTCCTAATAACAGCACTCTGGTGGTAAAGTGATATTGACTAAACAGTACAAGCGAGTGACACTTCAAACATTTGAAAATATCACTAAATTGAAAAACATACTGAAAAAACATAACGAATGTGAGTGTGTTTGCATTTTTTCTGGGACAAACATAGGGAAGGTGATTTGGAATCAGAGTTTCAGCCTGGCAAAGGAAGCTGATGCAGTACCAATTGGCATCAGCAACAGAGGAAAAAGACAATTATCTTTGTCCCCATGAGATGGCACCCTGAAACAGCACTGCACACGGGGATGGGTTCAAAGATGTTTTTTTTTTTCATGTAAGGAATGGATCACAGGTATTTTGGTGAGAAGTTATTAATCCAAAGCATTGTCTCTCTGATTTCGTTTCATGGAAGTTGATCTTTGTATAGTTTTGGAGTAATGTGTGGGAGTTTTTAGTCTGGTTTACATATATTAATTTCCCCTTCTATTTCAAATTCCTAGTTACATTGTGAGGCTATTCCAAGTAGTCAGTCAAATCTGTGTCTTTATTAAGTTGATTTACACTAAGCATTATGTACTTGCTAAGTGTTGCTAAGTGTTGGGAGTAACACCTTTAGGGAAAATAGTCAAATCTTCAACAGCCTTATCTCAGCATATACAATCATTCATTTCCTATTCATCAAATTAAGGGCTTTGTTCTCACTGAAATCTGTCAGCTGTTCGGTTGCCTATTTCCTTTTTATTTTTCACAATGAAACATATTCCTGGGTTCAGAAGAGCCTCACCCCTCCAAAAATAAACAAACAAAAAACCCAAACAACCCCCCCCAAAACAACAACAACAACAAAAAAACAAACAAAAAAAAAACAACATAAAAGTGAGCACACTAAAGTATGAGAAATTAATTTCCTGTCTGTTATTAGAAGTAACCACTGGTGAGTAATACTTTTACGTCTACAGAGATGTCTGGAGAAAACTATTTTGCTGCCATACGCTTTGGTTCATTGTGTTGCTATGTGACACCATCCTTTACACGTATTGGTGAAGATGCCTTGGGAGGGAAAGAAAAAAATAGGCTCTTTGTTTATGTCTCTCTCAATGGAACCATAGAGTAATGCTTTGCTATGGTGTTATTTTAATTCCAAATTAACTCATGGTCATGTGATCTTTTGCTAGCATTTCTTATGAAATGGAAAATACTTTGGCTTATTCCTGTTATTAAATAGCAATAAAGACCCATGCTATGTGAAAACTATGAAAAGCTCTACTGTTTATACTTGTTTACAGACACTGCAGTCTTTCTTACCCTTTGAATATTTCTAATTGTGTTAAAGCTGTAGGCCACTAACTCAAAACAAAAGTGTACAAATAACCTCCTACCACTGGTTTCCTTGCAAGATCCAAAGCTTATCGGATTAGAAGATCTTGATCTCGATGTAACTCGATTAGAAGATCTTTCATGACTGAAAGCATGGAAAGAGTGTACCAGTTTTGCCCTATTCATTACTCAATCCCTCTTGTAGCTGATTTCCCATGTGATCTTCTAAACATGCTGGCATTAATTGCAATCAGACATGCACTAAGAGTTAATCATTAGGGGGAAAGAAAAATAAGGACTACAGTGGAAGCTTTGAGCCTCTGAAATAATTGAAATAGTCTTTTATGCTGTATTGAGCAGCAAGCGTATTCCCTTCCCCCAGAATGAACTCACTTGAAGAATGGGGAGAAGGCAGCTGGTGTTTTTCCTTTCCAGCAGCATGTAGGAACAGTGTTCCTAGGAGGGAGTGGCAGGGAGAGCCAGGGGAGTGAGGACTGAGAGCAGGCTGAGTAACAGGAGAGTCACCTAGTGGGTTGCGTCCCTTCTGCAGTGGAGTGTGTCTGGCATGCCAGTTCAGAGATACAGGCCCACAAGTGTAACTGCTGGATCCTGGCATTCAGCAACATCTTTGGATTTTTCCTTGAGACCTGGAAGAGTGAGGGCAGCAGTTCATTTATTACTTTGTCAATAGACTGTGATTTGTCTGTGTTAAAGGCTTCACACTTTAAGATTCAAAGTGTTCCATGTCACATCCCCATTGTTTCTACCTTATTTTTTACTTCATTCTTTTTATTTATTTTTTGATAGGAGGTGTCCAATTCACAGGGGGCTTAAAAATAGTTTTTATTTATTCATAAGGGAAAATCCCATCATTTGTTGTGTTGCTTTTTTAAAAACATATTTTTTGATTTTATTATTTTTATTTTGGTGGTAGAAAAACAGGTCATAATAGGAATGATTTGAGAATACTTTGGGATGAAACTGAACAGAACTAATTTAGTGAAAGGTAAGTGAAGGATATGGGAATGCTGATACAAGTAGATGCTCTTCAGTCAGACTGAGGAAGAGTGTTTGTGGACACAGGGACAGCGGTGTCACTTCTTGTCATGTGCAAACTTCAGCTACCTGAGACTCAGCATCTTCTTACTTTTCAAGTTAGCACCTTCTGCTTTTGCACCTCTTCTTTGTCGGGCTGTAACACCCAGTGATATACCAGCTATTCCCATATATCTGAAGTAGCTAGCAGGAAGTCACAGTTACTTTAACACTGCCTCCAAGAGCAAGTGAGCCCGAACTGTCCATTCTTGGGGGAAAAAAATCTGCCCTGTGAGTCACTCAGTTACCAGAGCCAGTGTACTTCTTCACATGAAGCATGACAATTGCAGCAGTAATTACTAGTCCCATGGCACCATGATCAGAATTAATTAATTTCTCAGTACTAACTAGGTCAGACTGGAAGATTCTGTCCTGCTATATGGTGCCAGATCTCAGCCATTGCAGAGCAGTTATGCAACGAAGTGTAAGCGATGTTTACACAGCCTATCCTGGCAATGTAGAGCCCTTTCCCTTTTCCACTGTCCAGCCCTTTGAGGCACATACTTGTATCTGTATTTCCTGCCTATCGGTAAGAAGGAAATGGATCTGGTGAGTGATGCTGTCTCTGTAAAGGCAGTCTGCCTGTTGTCCACCTCCCTGCAGCTTATCCAGAAGCTCCAGAGCCACTTTACAGTGACCACACTTGTTAGATCTGGGTCTGAAAAAAGATTTGCTTCTGCAGAGATGGTAACATTTGGCTTTGGATTACCTGCAGACATCTGAGAAGAGTCTAGCAACCAAAATTATTGTGTATTTTCATAAACATTTCTCTCACAGAAGGCTTGATGGCACAGTTTAGTCAGCTGGCTTGTATCTTATTTTAATTGCCTAAACATATCCACACCCTGTCTTTGTTATGAATTCAGTTATGGAAAAGGATATGAATTTTAAATTTGCTGTCTGGCAGTGATGGAAGGTGAACTTCATCTGCATCATAGAAAAAAAAAAATCATTTGGGTAATAAGAGCTTAGGAGCCTTTTGGAAGGAAACATGGGTAGGACCCAATCAAGATGCTGTGGTGTGGCCTGATTTATGCTCAAAGCAACACAGAAACATGTCATTCCAGAAGGAGATACCATCTCCCCAATTCCCACTGTCACCAAGGAAGTGGCATGCTGGTGAAAATGCATCTTTTGGTGTCCTACCCTTTCCATTTGGGCAGCTGGGCACACCAGCACTTCAAACCTGAAAGCAAATTCGATTGTCTTGCTTATGCTTTTTGTGGTCTAAAAATACGCAGGGGTTACTGAGGTGTGAATCCAAGGTGTGCCTGTGGTGTGGGGCCATTTCCCCATGGGGCCTGAGGGGCAGCCGTGGCCTCCCAGGGGGTACTTGCTGGTGTTGTCCGCTGCAGCAGCTCGGCTGCCCAGCCAGGGGATTGTGTGGAGCAGGGGTAGGATGCCTCTCTCTTGGTAAGGACTGCATACATCTTTCAAATTATAGAAAATGGGCCTGGTGGGTGGCACTGGCATCTCTCCCTCTCCCTTTCTTTTCCCACCCGGTCACGTTCATCAGTACTAACATGGGCTGTTTTACATGAACCTGGTGGTGCCCATTCTGGAAGGGAAGGGGTGGGATTTTCTGCTCCCCTACCACCTCTGGGGACAGGTGGCATCAGGGAAGGCTGCTCCCCTGCAGAGGACCTGGCTGCTTATGGGAGGGAGTTCGCTTTGCAGCAACGAGAGATGTTTTCCTTTGATCATTAACTCCAGTTTGACCTTGGGCTTCTAAGGCAGCCAAACACACACATATGCCTCGTAGGCAGAGTTAAGATACTGTCTTAATGCATGTACAGATGCAAAGTGCCCAGCCACACACTTCTACATGTTTTGGTCTTCTTCTGGATCTCTTTTTCACAATGACAATTTTTCTGCAAATAGCGGTAATCCCAGTTGGAGTTTCTTGGAGTGCTGGTTTTGTTGAGAAGGTCTTTTAATTGCTCATCAGCTCCTGCATTTGCTCCTTCGTTCGTTCCTGTCTGGTGCCTTTTGTACTGCTGAAGGCAACACGCAGGGCTGCTCTTTCCTGCCAGAGCTTGTTGTTGTCTTCAGTGGCTGGGCAGGCAAAGACAAATCTGGTGTGAATCATTTTGCTCCTCCAATGCAGGAGTTGCCACGAAGAATGATTAAGGGAGGGGAAAAAAAAGCGAGAGTGAGAGGCAGTGTGTGTGTGCACAAATTGAGGTTGGGAAAGTGGGAGTGGTGTCAACGAGTAGGCAAGTAACAGAGTCTTCTGCTCAGCAAGGCTTCAGCACGGGCAGCTGGTTCTTCGTGCTGTGCTCACTTCATTGATTCGTTTACCAGGATTATAGCCTTGCAAAGTAAGTACAGCTTTTTTCTTTCCCTGATACTTTAATTTATGCTGCTGATATTTAGCAGATCTCTTATGTGAAACTTAATTGCATGGAGGGAGTGGGATAAGGAAATTTCTACAAAAAATTTACACGTGGAATTGCAGAAGTTTTTTGCCTTCCCAAACGACAGTTTTGGTTTTATTTCAAAACTGCAATTGCTATGCTAGGTTTCTTTCTTTTTCGAAAGATTAATTGGAAGCAGTGAGTAAGATCTGCCAGGTGAGACAGCAAGGGTGTTAAGAATTACTAAAATATGGTGGCTTGTTGCAAATGGCTATTCCCGTATCAGAAAAAGCAAGTGGTGTATGATGCCCTGAAAATCCTTCATGTGCCAAAGTAGGATTTCATTTGGTTTGTAAGCCTCTGTTAGAGAGGAATGTTCTTCTCATTTTCTGCAGAGGTGTGTATGCTCCACTCTGTTTGCTCTGACTTATTAACCGAGTGACTAATCCACTCTTGTCTAAAGTGAAGGACAGGAGCTTAGGCTTAGTAATTACAAATTTATTTTCGGTGCGAGCATTTAGTTTTGAAGAGTTCATTGGCTATTGAAGTACAACAAAGCATATTGCAGTGGCTTGTTTCTCTTTTCTTCTTGGAGTGACTTTCCCTGCTGTGTTGCTGACAGTGCTTTTTCCTCTACCATATGAGGTGCCCTGGTCCCACATCAGTTTGCTGTCTTGCATTCCTCAATGTCTGTTTAGAGGAACTTGTGCCCTTGATTTTTATCCAGGTAGTTGGTCAGGTGGAGAGCTGTCATTTCTGTAGAAGAAGAAAAGGCTCACAGAAATATTTTATTTCCTTTATATCTTGTGTTTGCTGAGTAAGAACAGAAGTGCGGTCATGTTAAACTCTTGATCTAGTTTCAATATTAATACCTCACTTGTGAAATTTGCGTGTGAAGTTTCCTCATGGAATTTTGTTTGGACTGGAGAGACTACAGCACCGGCACTCACAGCTCCTGAAATATAAACCCAATCTGCCTCCCAGGTCTGGATGGCCAGCATTGTCTATGCTTTATCTGCCACACGTGTCTTCTCCTGGAAAGACTGCTTAACCGGGACAAGAATAAAATAAATACTTGTTCCGCTTTGTCAGACAGTTCCTACCATACAACTGACTTGACTTGCCAGACATTTGTGCACAGGTGTTGCTATTCTTGTGATTGTATTTTTAAATATAAGTTATATTCGGATTTTTCCTTAGTAAGCAGATAGTAAAAAAAAAGCCTCTCTGTTGGTTTTTTTGGGGGGAGAATTTGTTGTAGTTGTTGAATCCAAGAGTGACTAAGCAAAAATGGTGTCGTATACCAAAAAGAAGCTGAAATCAGGTTTTTCTGAACTGGTTCCATAGCCTTTCAGCTCCCTTCTGTATTTGAAGATGTTTCTTTCACGCCGTGACAGTCACAGTTTTAAATAAAGTTGGGTGGATTGCAAGCTCCAAGTTCTTAGAAGATGCCCCAGTGCTCCAGGCCTTTCTGGAAATGCTGACATCCTGCTTTCCTGGGAGAGGAGGGACCCAATAAGAATCCATGCAGCAGGCCTTTTTAAAATTTCATTTTCAGTTTTTTGACTCCTCCCTGTTTGAGGGTTCCCTGTGATTACTGACTCAGGAGCTACCTTTGATTTCTGAGTCTGTTAATGGGCAGCTAATGGACTGTCCTCTCACTGGGAGCCTCAACCGTTCTCACTTGCCTGGAACTAGCTTTACTGGACTTGCAAGGCTTGGGGTGCTCAAGGCTTTAAAGAGATTTAAGATTTTTTTAATATTTAATACTGTAAATTCTTTTCAGTAATATGAATATTGTAAGCAAATAGAATAAAATGGAATAGAATAGAATGGAATAGGAATTAATAAATGGAGAATAAAGAACTGACTCACCAGTTGAAAACGATGGTGTAACAGAGATTATTCTTTGCTATCCAGCTGATCATTCAAGGTTAAGGATACGAATGAGCTTTTTTCCCCAACAAAATGTCCTGAATGGTCCTTACTTAAACTGTAGCATCAAAATAAAGAAATTAGAATGGAGAGCTTTGCCACTACCAGAAACCGTTTCACTCTCCTCCAAAGTGGCTTTGAGAGTATCAGCAGTTACTGGATGAACAAAGGGACATAAAAAGTTTGCCATGAAATACCTCTGAAAAGAAACATTGAAACTTTACAAAAAATGACCTGCATTAATAGTGTCAGAGATACTAATGAGGTCAGAGCAGCTTTTAACTGGCATAAGGAAGAAGAATTTAATTCAATTATGTAAAATTTCCTATTTTATTTTCTTACTCTGAATGTCTTGCAACCCAAGGAAGTAAAACACAGGTAGCACATCTGCACCCCAAGTTAGCATTAAGACAGAGAGGAGCAAGGGGTATTTTTAATTGGTTATGATCTCATATTGATTTTTATCCTGTAGGGAAAATCCAGAGGCCTGAATAGAATAATATCATGCCACCTAATACTAAACAATATACTCAATTAACAAATGAAATTTTTTCAGGTGCATGACTCATAAGATTTTTTTGTATTATTTGTCTTTTTGAGGGTGGAAGATGTTTACTGAATGACACATTCTTAGCTCCCTGGGTGATTTTCCACCAGTTCCTCAGTAAGAAATACCTGTGAAGTTAATACTTGCCCTAAGTCTTCAATTTTCAGGGGTAGTGCTGGTGTGGAGTGGGGCAGAGAGAGGGCAACTGTGAAGCAGGCACAGTATTGTGTGTTCGTGCGAGAATGGCTGAGTTAATGGCAATGATAAGATAGGTAGCCTAGGCAGGGGAGTTTTTTTAAGACATGCACAAGCACAAGAGAGCACATTTGTGAAGAACAGTTGCAAGGAGGCATTTTGAGGAATGATTCTATGTTTGCTTCTTTGCTCCATTGTTCCAAGTTACTCCCTCATCATCCGTCTCAGTCCTTCAAACTTGTTCTTGTCTTTTGTCACTGTCCTGCCTAAAGCTCTCCTCCCTTAAGGTGTGTGCTGAGCCCATGGTTGTTGGCAAGCTTGACTTTTCTGGTAATTAGTTGCTTTCATGCCTGAGAAATTGTGCCTACGTAAACGAGGTGGATGGTTGCAGTGCTAGGCTGGCGCTTGGTCCTCTCTTTACACCCACATGATCTCTGAGATGTTTCCTGAACCTCGCTGTGACATCAGCCTGCTGATGCTGTAAAAAATGGAATCCCATGGAAAATTTCTCTTTACCAAGCAGCTGCCAGAG
Source organism: Hirundo rustica (assembly GCF_015227805.2). Classification (NCBI taxonomy): domain Eukaryota; kingdom Metazoa; phylum Chordata; class Aves; order Passeriformes; family Hirundinidae; genus Hirundo; species Hirundo rustica. Next base: position 84,693,459 of record NC_053450.1, read on the forward strand.
ACTGCCAGAGTACTGGAAGAGAGACAAAACCAGCCATACCCATTCTGAATTCTGAGTCAGACAAAACCTCTGGATGATGCAAAGCATACTCCTATGTACTTTCATGTGGGGAAAAGTTTCTCGGAAGAAATGTGTTCAATGTTTGCCATCTTCAAGATAAATTCTTTTTCTTGGTTTTTATTTTTTGGTGGTTTTTTTTTTTTTTTTTTTTGTTTGTTTGTGTGGTTTTTTTGTTTGTTTGTTTGTTTGTTTTTCCTTTTTTTCTTCCTTCCCCCAGTGGGAGGGGATTTGTTAGCAAACAGTTTGTTGCTGATACCTACAGTTAGAACATTTTGCAAGAGTGCAGGGCTGGTTAGATGTGCTTTTCAAATGCTGACTTAAAAAGCCTTGGTTTAATGCCGGTATATCTTTTTTTTTAAACTTGATTAAATGCAGTGCATTTCACTAACCTTTTATACTTTGGCATCTTTTAGGCCAAAACAAACTAGTTGTCAAGTAAAACAATTGACTTACCTAATAGATCTCAGAACATGTGTAAGTTAATTAAAATAAAAATAAAGACATTTATTTTGTAAAAGGCCTTCTGTAGTCAAACTGGTCTTACCAGTAAATCAAAGTGTTTTCTCTACCGTGTTGCAGGCAAATTACATGCCTGTTCTGTTAGCCTCCCCAAAAAATAGCTATAAAAATGTATAACTACCACAAATTATTTGGAAGTCATTACTACTGTCAAGCACTACAGCTGCTCTAGAGCATCTCGGTACAATGGTGTCAGATGTTCAGCTACCTTCGGGCAGCATAACACATGCAAGAATTTCCATTTCCTTTCTGTCTCTATCAATAGCTTTGATAGAGCTGTTTAGCATCCTGTTTTAACAGTTTTGGTTTTTTTCAGGGATACATGGTGTGGGGGGCACAGTAAGTGTGAAATTCACTATGCCAAAGGGGTCATCTTCTGTGTGATTGCTGGTCTAAAGCCAGACTTGTGCAATCGACTGAAATTCTGGGGTTCACCCTTCTTGGCTTGAATCCACCCAAATGTGTTTAGACTAAAGTGCAACTTTGGGCATGTGAAAGCAGCCTGGAAGATGGGAATAGTCTCTGGCTTCCCCAGCAACAACTGTGCCTTGCCTTTCCTGGCTGCACGGATCCTGTAACAACCCTGTGGCAACTGCAGTTACTGAGAGTGGCTGGGAAAACCTTTGAGTTAAAACAGTGTAAGTGATGGTGGGCACACAGTGGTATTTTTTAGAAGGCCTCCTTTAAATTTCTAAAGTAATCAGTGTGCAGGACCAGGCAGCTTTCTGGAGACTTCCAGCAAGGCCAGGGATAATGGAGAATCAACCCCAAGAGGACATGTACCAAAGCTAATGGTCTAATGGACAATTAGCCATGAAGGAAGAGATAGGGAAGTTATGAGACCATTAAAGATCTGTCTGAGAGCCAGGAGAGCCCAGAGCATAGGTGAATTATCTTCTGAGTTGGCACATTTTAAGAGTATCAATTAAAAACAGATTAAATTCATATATGTTCCAATTTGGCTCAGATTTTCTCAAGTGCTTCTGATAATACTGGCTCTTTGTAACACATGGCATTGCCTGCTGTCACTTGAACATGATGGCTATTACTGAACCTCTCTCCTCTCCTCTCCTCTCCTCTCCTCTCCTCTCCTCTCCTCTCCTCTCCTCTCCTCTCCTCTCCTCTCCTCTCCTCTCCTCTCCTCTCCTCTCCTCTCCTCTCCTCTCCTCTCCTCTCCTCTCCTCTCCTCTCCTCTCCTCTCCTCTCCTCTCCTCTCCTCTCCTCTCCTCTCCTCTCCTCTCCTCTCCTCTCCTCTCCTCTCCTCTCCTCTCCTCTCCTCTCCTCTCCTCTCCTCTCCTCTCCATCCTAAAAATTCAAGATACCCAGTCCTCATACTGGTGCCAGCCTTTCAGTGCTCTGACCCATCCCCACCACAGCAGGAACTAGAATTGCAACCTGAGTCATGTCTCTTTTCTCTTTTCCATTTCAGGATGACAATGGACGCTCTGCAACTAGCAAACACTGCCTTTGCAGTTGATGTGTTCAAAAAGCTATGTGAGAAGGACAAAACAGCCAACATTATTTTTTCCCCACTGTGTACCTCAACGTCTCTGGCTCTGGCATATAAAGCTACGAAAGGTGATACTGCAGACCAGATGAAACAGGTAAGCTGTCAGCAGCCGTCTGTGGCTGCAAAATTATATGGCTGTTGTAGGTGTCTTTCTTATTAACTCTTGTTAACGTTCTCCTGGATGTCTGGTTCCCTTGTAAGACAGACTTCAAACCATCCATCTGAATTTCTTGAATGGTTCCACGCTCTATGGCCCTGCAGAGTGAAAGGCTGAAACTCTGTCTTAAAGAAAAATCCTTACAGGCATGTATAAGGTGGAAGTGGACATAGCAGAGTCATTATTGCAGATGCATTAAAGCCTTGTCTCTTTTTAGCATAGTGTTTGTGGCTACGAGTCACTGTCCAGATCACTGCATTTTCTATATAAATGTTTTTTTCATTATTCAAGAATGCTTAAGCTTTTTAGAACTGAAAATTATTTTGCTATTGCTGTCAGCAGCAAGTATGTGTAGCAGCTCTGTTACTGAGTTTTCCCCTTTCTCCCACAATACTGTGAAGAGGAGGTGGATGCAGCAGAAGGGGCACAATCTTGTCCACATTTCTCCTTACAAGCAGTGCATGATGTTCAAGAGGTTTCCAGCACGATGATCCAGCATGGCAGTCATGATTCAATCCGTTCATGGAGCTCACCCCGTGTGCAGGGAGTCAGCCCTCCAGCCTTGTCTGCTGCCTCTGTGTAAGCAGAGTTTGAGCTGGATCTTTTTTATCCCAGTGAGGGTCCCCGTGCTTTCTGCAGTTACCTCAAGGTGCATGAAATGCAAATTAAGTATGCATTTGTATACTGATTATCACCTGGCTCTGAAAGACTCTCTACATATTTGAATGTATTTTCCCTCCTTTGGAAATTCCTCCATGTAGTTTCTCATTCGCTGAAAGTACCCCTGAGCACAGCCTTCTGTGCCCCTACTTATGCCACCGATTACAGGGAGTCTTGTGCTGTTCACAGAACTGCACAGCAATATGTCCATGAAAATCATAGAATGGTTTCTGTGGGAAGGGACCTTAAATGCCCTTGCCACAGACAGGGACATCTTCCCCTAGACCAGGTTGCTCCAGACCCTCCCCAGCCTGGCTTGGAAGATTTTCAGGGATCGCTCTTGTAAGCACTGCACATTTTTCCACATAGAATTTTTAAAAACATTAACATTAAATTTTAAGTGGTACCCTGAAGCTCCCTCACCATTTCAAAATTCAAGCGTTGTCTTTCTGGTGGGAAAGTTAAAAATATTACCCTGCCCTTATTTTGTTTTCACTTGTGTCTGCAATTTGCTTTGAACCATTCCATAATAACAAGTTAACCTGCACATCCACAAGTGGAGCTCTGTTACACAAGCGCACTTGTGTTTCATATTTCTCTAGTGGTGTTTAAAAAGTGCTGACTACAGATGTTAAGGAGAGCTTGGTATGCTTTTAAGTGTAGTATCTCCTATTTTCCATGTCTATTCTAGCTTCTGCCTTCCCCTGAGTTTGGGCTTGGGTTTTAAATACTAGATACAATAGGAACCAGATGGGCACCTGTATTCTGGGACATCAGTCAACAAACTTGTGCCAAAAATTCTCCCAGGTAGAGAAGCTGCAGTAGCTTTCTCCTCCAGCCTAGTTCCCAGGCACAGAAGCTTTCTGCACTTAACAGGCGAAGAAATAAAACTGTTGGAGGAGAAGGGAAAAAGTTGAGATAGTTGTTTCTAAGGAAATGGAGTTTGGCTATGGGACCTGTGCTACTGCTGTTTTGGGAGTTTATTGCCTTCTGCTCCCACATAGCAAGGATTGGGGAGGACACAGAAGGGTGACTAAGGCAGAGCAGCAATTTTGTCTGTGGAGATGTGGTGTGTTCTGGGAGAAAGAGCAGTAGTGATGTACAATAGGAAAAGAAGGTCTCAAGTGCCTGCTGTGCCTCGTAAGGGAATTTGAGGCAGGTGAGAAGGGTTGGACAGGCTTTGTGTAATGAAAGAGCCACCATCAAAGATCCTGTAATAAGTAGGCATTGAAAGTTTAATTCATATTTATAGGGTTATTTTCAAACAAAGGCATCATTACCCCAGTATTTCCTAGAACTAGACTTGTCATTCCCAGGAGCTGGAAGGTAGCCATGTGTGGGTCAGCAGCCCTACCCACTGTGTCTACAAAATCAAACACAGTTATCTTTATCTGATCAGTTTTTGCTGAAATGTCATGTGATGTCATGTATTAGTCACAACAGTCAGAAAACTTAATGATCTGGCAAGCATTTTTAAAGGTGTAGCCCACTTCTAGAAAGGAGATCATCTGGGACCCTCACATACCTGTCTTAAAAACTTCAGGATTTGGGGTGGGAATGTGAGTTTGGCAAAGACATTATGACTCCATAGTGTGGAGTTTTAGTAAGTCACTTCACCAGCATGAACAGCTCTATTGGCTTCTTTGAATTGATCATAGGAAAGAAATGCATTTGGTGAAAGTTCTGGTAGGATCAGATTTTTAGATTTATGTTAGAATGTCAAGTACATACATGATTTTTGAGTAACAACAATGAGAGGCTCTGTCATTAGCTTAAAAACAAAAAGCTACAGCTCTGGTCACAAACTAGCATTATTTTTTGCTTAGCTGTTAAGAATGTTTAGACAACAACAATAATAATAACAACAACAATAATAACAATAAAAGATGCTTAATGTTTTATCATGTTCATTTAACAGGTGCTGCATTTACAAGATGTCAAAGATGTTTCTTTTGGGTTTCAAACAATAACTTCAGATGTTTCCAAACTCAGCTCTTTCTTTGCACTGAAAATGGTCAAACGGCTCTTTGTAGACAAGTCCCTCAATCCTACCACAGTAAGTACTGCAGGAAAACCCTGGTGTTATGAATTGCTTGGCCATCATCTTGATGGATTATGGAGTCAGACTGCAATGTTGTTTAAAATTAATTCTTGTGCTTTTGGCTGTTGGTTGACTGGACTCAAATGATAAACAGCATAATATTGTCTGCTGCCATAAAGGTTTGTAGGAGGATGGATGAGTCTGCTGCTTGACTCCAGGCTGTACAACTCTTACAACACTTTTAATTCTTTCATTAATATTCTTTAGGTCAGTAGCAAGTTTGGTTTCGAACGCAACGTAACTTCTATGCCACATCAAAGCCTTTGCATTGCAAATATGAGTGAAAAAGAGTGTAAAAAAATTGATGGTGCAAGCGTGTGTCCAGTTCACACACCCAAGTAATTACTGCATAAGCCTCAGTTTTCTTAATCTGCCTGAGAAGGCAGAAACCTGACTGCTGAAGCAACGCAAGTGAAGAAGGTGGTGTTTGGCCTTTTAACTTATGAACTTTTCAAAAAACCGAAAAGAAGGCTCTGTGTGTGGGCTTTTTTTCCCCAAAGCTGTCTTAGAGTTGAGTCCCAAGCAAGGATAGCATCAGCCTAAAAGAGGTGTTTCAGAAAACTCAACATGCTGCAGTGATGCTGTGATCAGATCACCCGCTGTTCAGCCTCTGCTGCAGCAAGGGCCAGGGCCCAGAGCAGTAAGTGTATTCCCTGGTGAGGACAGACACGATGGGAGCAGACTGTGGCCTCTGTCTCAGGCTTGCTCAGGCCTGGGCTGAGGGTTCTTTTATCCTGTAAACTCTGGCAACATGGTCACCCCTGCAATATCAAAGTTACTTAACTGCTGACGTAGCACCACTGGCCAGATGACCAGACCTGGCAGTGATGTGCTGGATGCAGGTGCACGTCCTTGTCGTCTCCTGCAGTTCTTTAATAGCTTTCCTCAAATAATAATGAACTCCTCAACTACCCAATGGCACTTAACCAAGCATGACTTTGGATACTTGTGTCTTCCAGGACTTTGTCAACTCCACAAAGAGACCTTTTCCATCTGAACTGGAATTAGTCGAATTCAAAGAAAAAACTGAGGAAACCCGGGAAAAGATCAACAAATCCCTTTCAGAGCTGACTGACGGTGGGTACAGCTTAACCTTGGGGATGCTGTTTGCCTCTTGCGAGAAAGATCTTTATCCTCGTGACGCCTCTTTAGGCGTAAATACATAGTGGAAGGAGATTAGGCCTACTATTTGGATTCATGAGGATTAGCAGCACTGACTTCACTGCTGCAGCACTTCTGAAGGTGGAAATGTGAGACTGACCTTGCATTAGCCTTGGGGAAAGCTGCTCACGTTTGACTGCAGCAGGACAGTTTGGGAGAATGACAGGCCCTGGCTGCGGAGCATCACACGTGCAAACCCAAAGCACCGAACCCTCTGATTCCTTCAAAAGCTTCGTTGTAATGGGAAGTACTCGTTGGATTCTGAGTTCCGGGCTGCCAGTTGATATCTCAGCTGCTTCTGCCAGCCAGGGTGCCGCGAGCGGATGCGGGTCTCTCCTTTGCCGTCCTGAGGAAGCCCGGCAGCGGTGTCCCTGGGGTTGGCTGCCTCCTGTTGCCCTTGCGTGGTGCTGGCGTGGAAATGCCATCCACGAGTCCGGTCCTTCCCGGGCTGGCACAGCTAGCTGCCCGTGGGGAAGCACCTCGCCACGCCTGGGCAGCTCCAAGCACGACTTGCCTTCCCAGTGCTCTGAATTCAGGGTCATTTATGGCAGCGCTTGAGCTCTTCCGAAGTCTGTAGGGGTGTTTGGGTGTTAACTGTAATCAGAGCAGCGTGTTCTTGTTATCCTGGTTCTTTTATTCTTGTCTATCGGTCTAGAAAAGAGTAGCTGCTAATTTGAAACTTCCCATTCGAGTCTTGCTCTCCAAAGGGCAAAGTGTTTTTTTTTCACTTAATCCTGTTGAATTTAACTGAAAACTCAGCACCTTCTTTAAGGTGAACAAAAGCAGGAGATGTAGTTTTGATTACGTGTGGTATAAACCAACAAAACATGTCACTTGGAAGATCTGCCTTGATCCCAAACTCCACATCAAAAATTAAGCTGCAATTTTAAGTAAGTGCTCATTTTTGAAATTTTCCGTTAGAAAGAAACCCTTTTATCTGTGAGATGCAGGACACAAATGTGTTTAGTTCAGTGAAATGTTACCATATTCACTTAAAGCAATTGATATACTGCTAATGTACTGTTGTATTAACAACCATCTTAAACCCATTCGCAGGAAAAATGGAGAATGTTTTGAATGAGGACAGTGTAAGTGACCAGACTCAGATACTTCTAGTTAACGCAGCTTATTTTGTCACAAACTGGATGAAGAAGTTCCCAGAAGCAGAGGTCAAAGAATGTCCTTTTAGAGTCAACAAGGTATGTTCCGGGGGAAAAAAAAAAAAAAAAAAAAAAAAAAAAAAAAAAAAAAAAAAAAAGAAAAAGAAGGGTACTGTTTTCCTCTCATGAAAATAGAAACTTTGAGCTAAGGAAATCCCAACAAGAGAAAATGAGAAATATTTATTACCATGGCATTCTTAGACTCTATCTAATCTTACAGAGTGTTGCAAGGCTGTTCTGGGAGTATGTTTGGACAACATGAGCCAAGTACAAGTGGTCAGAAGCAGCCATTTTCTACAAGAAGATGCAAATTCTCATGGGCAGCTTTTTCCAATAAATTGGAAGGTTGTAGGTACCAGAGGCTGCATCAAAAAACCACCAGAGAGGAAGCACATTGCATTTCTTGAGCTGGTGGAATATGTAGAGTTGTGTCACCTCTTTGAGTACATCCCTTAGGTGCCTGGCCCTGTGTTTTCCTCTTCAGAGATGTCATCCCATCCCTGGCTGCCTCTTTCCAGTCAGGCTCAGGGCTGCAGCCCTCTGCCTGTCAGTCCTGCTTAGCTGTGAGGTCCAAGTGGGAGCAGCACCTGTGGCTGGTGCATTCAGGAGTCTGTGACCAGTGATGAATATTGTAATCAGACAACTTACAGCCAAGATACAAAGCTGCAGAACATTTGTGAGATAAAGAGATTTTTTTTTCCCAAATATACACATGCATACATATAGAGATGCATAAGCAAAATTAGAGTTTCAGGTTCACTGAAAATATTCATAAATAGCCTCATCAGCCAATAGTTCCAGCTAAAAAAGTTTTAAAAGTCACACAGTCAACACTAAAATTTTTAAGTGAAACATCTCAAGATTCTTTTCCCCCTAAAGTAGCATTTTTTCTGCTGAATTTGAATTTTAAACGTTTTCATGTGGACAGAACAGTCTTCCCTATGAAATCAAGTGTTTTGTTTTGTTTTGTTCTGTTCTATTTCATTCAAAAGCAAAGACTCAGAGATTTAGGAAACCCTGAAATTTCTTCTGATTCTGTTTCAACTCCTGACCCAAAACATCAATGATTGGTATGAACAGCTTGACCTTCACTGTTGAGCTGTGCTTGGTGCTTGACACTTGCTAGCATTACAATGCTCTGTAGACAGCGCAGTTGGTAGCACTCAGTGAAAGGGCACGAAGGGCCACCAATATTAGATAAATTGCACTTTTAAGGCACACTCCCCATATGTTGATATTGTATTAAGTAGAATTCCACTCCACATTTCTTTGGAAAGCTGCCTGCCGTAAAAAGCCAACAGTCTCTCACTGCTGCTTTCATTACCTATGAAAGCAAACAAATTCTCTGGTGGTAAGTCAATGTATCCCTTCCATGCAAGCTTAAAAACTTTCCTCTGTCACCATCTTATTTGTGAATTAAAAGGAATGATAGATTGTTTCCTCTGTGTTTTGCAGACTGAAACGAAACCAGTGCAGATGATGAATCTGGAAGCTACTTTTTGCCTGGGCTATGTAAAAGATTTAAATGTTGCCATCCTTGAGCTGCCATGCCTTAACAAACATATAAGCATGCTCATTCTCCTGCCCAAAGAGATTGAGGATGAGACCACTGGCTTGGAGAAGGTGAGAGAAAAAAAAAAAAAAATAGAATTACTATGATTTTTCCCTTGGAAACAGCCCATGTAATGCCATATGTTTATGGAAGGTTTTAGTTATTTAGAAGCAATGCATCAGGAAACAAAAAGTAACTTTCATGTGAATTTACCATCTGATTCTGCTTCTCTGTTCCTCCTCTCATATTTGTGGCATCACCGTTTTCACTGTGTCCAGTCTGAGGTTGTAAATGAGGTTTGTTCTAGACAGGGAGTGCACAGAAGACAGCGTAAAGTGCATAAGGTGCCCTTATTTCTGGTATCCTTTTTTTTTTTTTTTTTAATCAATTGACACCTGTCCATGGTTTATTTTACTAAGGTATTACACTTCTCCAAATTTTAATTTTGAGCAGAGGTGCCTGCAAATGAGCCATTTTTTAATTACAATTGCACATAAATGTGAAAATTAATAAGGCATTTCCTAAAGATCAATGATTTCTTATGTCATTTCTCTATGAAAATTTTATGATGTATTTCCACCCCTCTTCAAAGTTTATTAAGAACTAAGTAATTAATAATAATAATTAAGAGTTATTAATTAAAAGTTACTTAAGGATTAAAAGACTGATAATCACTCAAGTCTCCTTTGTAATTTGCTGCAACTCGCCACAATTTTTAAGGGCAGGAAGAATCTGTCTTTGCAGGTATAAGATACTTTTATATGTTGGAGTAAATTACTGAACACACCTATCATAAAATGCAAGTGAGGCCTTTCCTGATACCAATTTATTGTGGCCCCACATTCTGCCTCCTCCCTTTCCAATTTAAAAAAATTGCTTGAACAGCTGTATGTGTGATTGAGATCAGGCTCTGGATTTGGATTTTGTATCCCAAATACCAGCTGTTTCATTACTCTGTAGGGTCAGGAATAAAGACTTTTGGATCTCTGTCAGTTGGCCAGGTGTAACTTGGGTAGGGACTGTCTTGCTCAGGTTCCTTCATATGGCTGTTGAGGTGATTGCTTATCAAAAGCTTGCCAGAGCATGCACATGTGGAAGAGTTCCTCCAGAGGCCCTTCCTATGGATTAAATTGTACCTCAGTTGATATAAGTGAGAGTATGTTAAGCCTGAATGCTATGGTTGTGAATTCAGATACAAAAATTGCCTTTGGACTTTATTTTTTGGAGGCTTGATTGAGTGAGGAGTTCAAGAATGGTCTTTTTTTTTTTCTCCTTTCACTTTCCTGGGACTAATTTGCTTTGTCTGTTTATGTTTTCAGCTGGAAAAGGCACTGAACCCTGAGACATTATTACAGTGGACGAATCCCAGCATGATGGCCAACACCAAAGTGAATGTATTTCTTCCAAAGTTTAGTGTGGAAGGTGACTATGACCTGAAGCCACTCCTGGAAAGCCTGGGCATGACAAATATCTTCAACGAAAGCGCATCAGATTTCTCTGAGATGTGTGAGACAAAAGGTGTGGTTGTGTCAAAGATCATCCATAAAGTCTCCTTGGAAGTAAACGAACAAGGTGGCGACTCCCGAGAGGTACCAGGATATCGGATTCTGCAGCACAAAGATGAATTTAAAGCTGACCATCCATTTATCTTTTTGTTTAGACACAACAAAACTCGCAACGTGATTCTTTCGGGCCGATTCTGTTCTCCTTAAGCGAGGCACGTTCATTACAAAAAAGCGCAACTACATTTTTGGTGGTGCACACTCCTGTAAAGCTTTTCTTCCCAACTATCACCTTTGAAAGGAAATCTAAGAGGTTCATATATTGGCTGAGTAATACAATGTACTCTACCTGTGCAGCAGAACTAGTTTCTCTCCTTTAGTTTCCTCCCCTTTAGAGGAATAATTTCCACTGTGAAGAACACACCGTATTTTATTGAGAAGTATCCCAGCTTCAGCAACAAGAACATTTTGTTCCTCTGTGATACTTTTTTCCCCAAATGAAGTGAACTGAGAGCCTGACTTCAGATAGCCCAAGAACTGGACAGGGCTCTAGGAGGAAGAGCTGCATTCCTGCTCCCTAGTGAAACCTCTCTCCTTTGTGACTCACACTCTCCGTGTTCCTAATGCCTAAAAGGGGAAATGTGGACATGTGGTATGATAGCTCTCCCCCTGTACCTGGCCACACTCTGGTGGTCCAGGGTGCCCTACCAGACCCTTCCAGCACCCAGTGAAGCAGTGCACAAGTTCTGCAGCATAGCTACAACAGTTCAGGCTGGCTGGCATCAAAATTTGTGTCTGTGAAACAGCAGCTGCAGTGAGGCCTATGGACACCAGAGGCAAAAATCATGGGGACAGATTGTTCCCAGAAGACTCTTCAGCATGAAGTTCCCAGACTGGGAAAGTTGAACTCTGCAGTGTGGCCTTTTTTGACTCATTCCTTTCAGCCATGGAAGATGGGACAAGTTCACTGCAGCTACGAGGAACCTTGTTGTATATACCCTAATGAAAAGAGCATTATGCAAATCAAGGATAGGACGCAGTTGGATTAATACTGGAAGTGCCACACTTTTCATGCACAGATTATCTGCTATTTCTAGCTCTAGATTCAGTATTAGGGAAACTCCTTACAGTTACTTAATGTCTAAAGCATGAGAAAGAAATAAGGACTTCAGTGAAATTAACATTGTAATTACTGGTCTTCAAATTCCACATGAGATTATGGTAATCAGATTTAATTTCTGTCTAAAGACTGCCTGCTGCATATGTTCAGTACTCATTTACCTAATTACTCTTCAGAATAAAGCACTATAAAACCTGTGTCAAATGTACAATACCTCTAGTGTCAGTCTGTGTGTTCATTGACAGTGTCAGTGTTCACGCCTGACTTCCAGTAAATTATAGGAATGGAAATGAGCAGATTCACTTAGGCCACAAAGTCAAAATAACAAAAAAAAGCAACTAAGTTAATGTCTGGATTGCCCTTCTGAGCCATATGATCATAGTTCCCAGTAAGGACTATGTTACTGGGTGGTCAGAATATATGCAGAATTCAATTATGTATCCTCAAAAGATGGAAGCATTTTACTTGAGAAATCCTCTTGGTGCCTGAGGTCTGAAAAAAATGGAAAGAGATCTCTAAATGAGAACATACAACAGCCCCTAATGTGCATAGTTTCAACATCAGAGCACTGGTTATTTTGAATTTAGAGACAGGAGCTCTGTTTTGATTCTTGAACTTGACAACCCATGAGAAGCCTTTAGTCACAATAATTCAGTAGTTCCCTGTTTCAGTCCCATCTGGGGTGCCAGTTGTTTCTGTCCCATCTGGGGTGCCAGTTGTTTCTGCCCATCCCAGGGACGGCAGTTGTTGGGGGCTCCTTTTTAGGAGCTTAAATTCCCCGGCATTCAGGTGTTTTTAGAGTTCTGGCCCTCTGCAAAGCTCTGTGCCAAACGCAGGAAAAGACGGAGTCTTCAAGGTTACATGCTTCGTTTATTAGTTCTTATCTTACAATTTTCTCAGTGTCCAAAAGATGTTTGCCACGGCTCGGACATCTGGTGACTCCTCCTGTCTCTGGGCTGTCCTTTTCTTTTATACTAATTGCTACGCATTCTTTATTTACTATTTCTTACCAATGTCTATCACTATTACTAAAAAGGTCATCTTTACTCTGACCCAATCCTCACTAACTACTTTGTGCCAACGTCACTGCAGAAATGGAGTGAGGGAACAAGAAGGAAGAAGAAGGAGACAACGCCCCAAATTCTCCATCTTGCCCCATTCACTTCAATGCCAAGAATCCCAAACTCACTGTTTTTTCACCCTGTGATATACTAAACTACTATTTTTACACTCTTGTGGCCTGCAATGCCTCCTGAAGTGCAAGAAGCCTCTCCCATGGACTGAAATCAAATCCAGTGTCTCTCTGAGCTCTGGGCTCTGGGCTGGTGTCCCAGACCCCCCTGTCCAGGTCCCTGACCCTCCAGGGCAACCAAAGGAATGCCCTGGACTCCAACAGTTCCCTCCAAGAACCTTTAATGGTTTCTAGTGCAGTTGAGTGCCAGAGGGTTAACTGGGGTCTTTGGCCCATATTTTTGGTGGTACTGAGGAGACTAACTTGGATCAAAAACAATGGGAGGTGAGACCATGCAGATCTTTTGGGGTCTTTGCTGATATTCATCAGATGTTTTGACATGAGGATAGTGGTCAGAAAAATAAAAAATACAACAGTAAATGTGAGCCCATCCTTTCTGAGAAGGACTTAGGTGCAAAGATCTTTACTGGTTCAACTTCAGTGACCCCTGAATGACTGAGAATGATTGATCCCCCCATCATTGTCTCATCTGCTCCAAAGGCTGAGGTCGGATGCATCCAGGGCTGTTGTCACTGTGATTACTAGTGGTAGGAGATGGGTCAGGACATTGTGCATGGGGTTGAGGACTAAGCAGCTGCACAGGCAGCCCATGCATAGAGAAGAGGGACTGGCTGCCTCTGTCTGTACTGTTTGTGCTTGGGCTCTGACTCTCTGTCTTGTGGTTCCAGTTGTCCAGCAGGCCATTTCACACTTACTGCTACAGCTCTGCTGGTCTGCTAGACTGATGAAAACCTCTGGCAGACTGTCCCAACCCTTTGTTCCTTCCTGGACGAGATTTCCTAAAGGAGAAAAGCTCAGACATCACTTTCTCAACTTTTTCCCATTCTGAAAACAGCTCAGGAGACAGTCTTCATTTAATGGAGGCTGTAGTCTGTTTAAACGCTGATCAGAGCATTTGGCACATCCCCACAAATTTATGACAGCATTCTTCTCCTTGTGAGAGCTTGGCCAGGAAGGGTTATCCCATGAAAGCAGAGAGAAATACTGCTTCAGGGTGGGGCCCGTCTTTCTCCACCTCCTGACTAATTCCAAGGTATCCCAGCCTGTGCAAAGCAAGCAGATGCTAGAGATACAAAGCTGTCTTGGCCCAGATAGAGAAAACCTTCTTATTGGTCACTTATGAACAGGGTGGCTTGTCCATGAAAACCTCAGGCTCATTTTTCACTTCTGCCTCTTCTCTGCCAGTCCCAGTGTGAAGCTTTTCCACCTCGCAGCGTGTGAGGGAGAAGTATCCATGAGGTTCCTGCTGCTGTGAGAAACCATGTTACAGTCTACTATTCTCATTCTGCCCATTGCTGGCCTCTGCCCCTTGGGCAAGAAATTGTATGGGAGGACATGGGAAAATGTGTGTGGGAGTTTGTGTGCAGGAACTCTGACGTGCTGGGAGGTGTTGGTTACAATGGAGAGAGTGAGCATGGCTGAGGAATTGCTCAGATTGACAAGGTGCTCCACCTCACCTTTCAACAGGGCATTACTACCCAGTGAGGGATGACGCCCCTGATGGAAAACAGCAAGCTGTGGCTGGCTTTGGCAGGCAGCTGCAAACTGCAGGGCTCTGTGCCTGCTCCCCTCATCACTTGCTCACCTGCACAGTCACTGCTCCTTGCTCCCAGCATTTGGTTGGGAAGAGACGCATCTTAATGTCTTGCGGTAGCAAAAGTGGTTTGCGGGGAACTTCTGAAACTTGAAAAATTCAACTTAGGGCAAACTGGCCCCACTGGAAAAGCAGTACATTTTTGTGAATATACTGTCCTAAGGGCCCAGAAAAGACAGGATTTGCACCTACATTGACATTTCCTGAGGCAAAGCAGTCAAGTGGATGTCAGGGAAGCTCTGAGGGAATATATGACAGAGCAAGCAAAATAAATCAGTGGAGGAATGATGTCAATACAGGAGGAGGTGAGAAAGCACAGAAGCTGGAAGAAGGAAAGTCTTGCGAGATACTCAAAAATACTTAGGTTGTCACTGAAAAGAAGCTTGGACTAGAAAAGCATCAGAAGATACTTGGTAAGGCAACATTCATAAACAAGTAAATTTAAAAATAGAGAAAGAAAGAAGAAAGGAAGACTAAGGAGCACCACAAAAACATGCAGGAAGAAAAAACAGAAACCAGAAAGTGAATGGCAAATGGAAGCAAAAAAGCAGGGAGAAGAACAGAGGTAATGAGAATGGTCATTTTATCCTTGCATCTTGCATTGCTCCTGGATTCCTTATGCATTGCTTATGGATTTGTTTTCAGATGGGTACTGGAGCACTGGGGCTTGGCCAGCTGGGCTGATACTTTGGAGAGGAGTGGGGAACAGCCAAGCTGGATGGTGCTGTGCCTAAAGAAGAGGGTGGTCCAGCTTTTGCACTAGAAGGAAAGCGTGGGTTGGGAAAGATGGTGCCGGGGGGCCTTCTTCCTCTTTCCTGCTTACCGTGTTTGATCACATAAGTGTCCTATGAATCCAAAGCCAGTTTTATGCTTTGTAGGAAGAAAAAAGGGGTGAGAAAGAAAAGACATAAAATTTTTGGTGCTGCAAAGCCACACACAGCCCTAGTTTGGCTCTGATCTCTGAGTCCAGCTGCCATAACCCAGAGTTGCAGCTGAGTTCAGTGGTACTGAACAGAGATAAAACACTGTGCTAGTGCAGCTTGGTGCTTCCCATCTCTTTACTTCCTTTTCACTTTATGCTGGAGACCTAACCCCAGTGATCAACCACTCTTGGCTTCTTTTATTCTTAACTTCAACAATTTAAAATAATACCCCCTGGCTGGGGATTCCTGTTACAGTTCAAGGAAATATTTCTTCTAATTCCCTTCTCTAATTAAGCTCCTTCCATGCACATAAAGCCAACTCCTTACCTGAGAGGGAGAGATGGCTGTAGGCAACATAAAGCTCATGCATTTCCCATTCATTTGCTCTATGTCTGCAAGCAAGCTCAGCTCCAAACAACCTTGGCATGAATCCTTCACGTACCTTTGTCCAGGCCAGACCCCATCAAAATTCAAAAGGGAGTAAGCACAGCAGTGCAGTCATGGGTCTTCTTAGGGTTAATGACCAGTTTTCCAGCTGAGAGTGACTTGGCATTGCAATAAGGAGATATTGCCAGCAGATATTGCCTGCCAGACTTGTTGAACAGCTTGAGAGAAATGCTAATAGCATATTGCTAGATATAGGTTTCCCATTCTTCTGTGAGGAAACTTCATGGTGATGGCATTTGCATTAAAGAGCAAGATGCTGCTATCAGCAATCATTGGTTAGAGGCTGAACATTCCCCCAAGAGAGTGGGACATTTTTTTTTTAATAAGGTATTCACAGGAACGTGCTCCAGAACTCAGCTGTTGTCTTCATTTAACCTCTTCAGGCAAGAAGAAGGTAATAATTCTATGTTGTTTTCCTTTTTTTTTTTTTTTTTTTTTTCAGAATAACTGTGATTTTTTTTTCCCCTGATCCAAAGTGCTCTACAGGCTGGTAAGGTAAATATGATTTTTCTATGTTGGGCAGAGAGAGAGGTATCTTTACAGGCTGCAGGCAGCAAAACACAGTGCTAAAATTCAGGTGGCTCAAGAGCTCACACAAAGGGATCTGGTCTTCAGTGGGACAAAAATGAGGATTGTAGGGACACATCTAAAGATTCTTGCCTAAATTTCACAGGCTTCTGAATCTGAAATTTCCCCCAAACCTCTCTGTCCACTGACTAAAGTCGAGTTGCCACAAGACTGATGAGCTCAGCGTACAAGAAAGTAGATACTTTTCTGCCTGCGTCTCCAGAAGGGCTGAAGGACATGCTCTTTCAGAGCACCTCTACTCACTCTGGTAGAAATAAGCTTCATATAAAGTGATGATACTGGTGACCTGGGCAACCTGACCCACAGGATGAGAGATACAGCGTAATATTCCTTCTTTACTCACATTTCTGTGGTACAAGAAAAAGCCTTGAAATGTTCACTAGATGAGAGAGAGGGCATGCAGTTCTTTGACTGGGTTCTAAGGCATTTCCCCTTTACACTGATCCCCACTACCAGGGAAGTTATGTTCTTAAACAATGACACTATAAAAGAGAAAGGGTGGAGTGCTATTCAGATTTTGTTTTGTTAGTAGGGGTGCTAGTGTTTGCTATTAAAATATGAGCTCCTGGGTTTGGCAATGCTGTTTAGAAGCTTACAGATAAGCCTGTGCAGCTGCACACAGGCACAGCAAATAACTTGCCACCGTACAGCTTGTAACAGGCCAATGCACATCCATGCCTGTTTATGCAGAAATAATTAGCCCAGAAAGAGGAATAGAAGATACCAGAGGGGCTGATGCAAACAAAAGCAGTCAGGAAAAAGCTTTCTGGCGTAAAAGTAGCATCCTGAGAGACTAGGTGGTTTGCAAAATGAACTTGGCACCATTTCACTTGAAAAGCTGCTTTGTACCGAAATGTATTGGTTTTTAATTTAAAGCATGTGTTGCGCCACTTAGGGATGGTCAGAATTGCTGTGTTTAGGAAATTTATTGTTTCGTATGTGCTGTTTGTCCCTTTCACTCCAAATCAGCACAGAAACCCTTGGAAATGTATTTTTATATGAATGGCCATGAAAAATAAGAAAGCAATTATACCAATTTTCATGTGAGGAGACAGCACTGTCATATTGTTTTTTTCTAGGATAGACCACGTAATTTCTGCCAATTCTATTTTCCTCTGTGCATGAGAAATGAATGTGTATTAAGGCACCTTAATGGGATGCAGATTGAATAAGTATAACATGCAATAGGAATTACCATGTGGCATCAGGCAAAACAGGTTCCTTCTTACTTTACTTGTATGAAATACAGAATTACTTTAACAGCAAGGCTGCAGGTCTCTTACCTCCTCGCCCTATTTACTGCCTCCTCCTGTTGACTGAATAATATAATCTAAGACAACCATTAATTGTGACAGCTTTCAGCACAGGTTTCTTTATTCTTTGTCAGTTTTTGTTTTGATTTAATCTAAACTCAGCCAAAAACAAACTAATAAGAGAGAACAGATCATGAATAGCTATGGAAAAGGAGTGTTCATCATTTCACACAGCCATGGAGGAAGTTTGTAATTTTTACGAGGTCTGTGGTATGCAGTGGTTTCTTCTGAAGGAAGCTGTTTTCCTGGGTACCTTCCTGCTCACGTACTGCAGTGCCAGTAATTTCATTTGCCAGACTATGTTAAAAGCTGCTGAACCATCATGCAAAGGTTCTCCTGTCATCAGGGGCTCTGCACTGTTAATAATGCTCAGTGCTGGTGCTTTGGCTAGCGCGGAACAGCAGCTGGGAACTTCCTGGAACACTTCTTTTGATCCTGTATCATCCCTCCTTACCACTCCAAGAATATTTAAAAGTGACATTCCTATTTCCTGTCCACCATGCAGATGTTCTCCAAATGCTGTTGTCCTTGCAGTAGCTCCAAAAGTCTGATTGAATTATTACACAGATTACACAGAAGGCTTTGTGGTGCAGAATCATTCATACACTTGTTCTCACCCCATTTTAGATTAAGAAAGTTTGCTAAATCCTTTCATTGTGCAGTAAGAAAGTTCCTCCACTAGCCCATACCTGCCTTCCCTTCCTCTGGATTTCTAGGGCAGCTCTCTAAGTAATTCCCACTCACAAAACCATGGAGTTGGCTGTAGTGCTTGCACCTGGATGTTTCCCTGGTGACAGCCTGCTGCTTTTGCTAAAGGAGTGGCCACATCAGTGTGCCAGACACTCACTTTAAAACCTGTTCCCAGGTCCTGGGCTCTCCCTCCATTCTTGGCACTCAGCCCTTCCCCTGCAGGGTGGGGTGGAGCTGCCTTCTCCCTACTGAGTAAGATTATTAACTCTTTTTTGTTTTCTCCTTGACTCTTCTGAAGTTGGGACACACCTACAAAGGGCCTCATGCCCTACATTCACTGTGTCCGATTTCACAGCTCCATTTCAGATCTTTCAAGAGATGTGGAAGTACAGAACTACAAACTTCAGCACTGAAGATGCACTGAGTTTTCTTTTCAGAAGGTGGTGGATAGTAGGATAAGAAGGTGGAAGAAAGGATAAATTATGTAGTGCAAAGACTTGTGGTAAGATAACTGCACTATTAAAAGGAAAATTAAAACCTTATTACATAAAAAAGACACTAATAGCAGAGCTAAAACAGCTGTGTTTGGAATTTGTGAGATAAAACTCATCTTTAATTTGTCTGTGCAAAGAAACATTTGGATATTTCTCATCTGTTTTGTCCATTTGCATTAGGTCTTTACGTGAAGTACTTCTGGACTCAGGGTAAAACAGAAGTCTCAGTATGAAACCTCTGTGAACTTTTCTTTCAGCATGACAGGTTCTTTCCACAGAGCATCACTCAGAAACTGGATGAAACATTGATTGTTTCAGTGCTTTTCAAATTAGTCAAATGGCAAGACACGTTTGCATTTGCCACATGTTGTACCCTTATATATTCAGAAACTTTACTTTTTCATCTCTTCCAGGCCTCTGCAGCAGTTTGGTTTAGGCTCAGTCTGTTTTCTGGTGGACTGAGTTCATTCCTGTTTTCTGGCACTTGCTGCAGGTAAAGATGGTTTCATAGACAAATGCTGTATCTTGGCTGAGCCATATCCACTCCCAATGCCCTGGCAACTTCTGGCACCCGAGTCCCAGCTTTCCATGCAAAAGTCATGCCTGGCTCATGGCTGAGCTGGAGATAGTGTTCATGCTGCACCTTGAGAACAGTGCAAGGCATTTTGAGTAGCTCTTTGCATAGAGAAAACTCTGTGAAGGTCAGGCTCTCTGTGAAGGGAGGGACGTGTGGCAGAAAAACTGGGGCCTCGGTAGGAGGCTGACGGGAGAGTTTTGGCTGGAATGGGTTGCAGGTCCCCACCACCAGGCAACTCCTTCTGCAGAGGGC